>NC_051164.1:36083346-36383346 GCF_013339745.2 Dermacentor silvarum | reverse complement strand
GGTAGTATTAGTAACAGTAGTAGTAGTAGTACTACGAGTAGTAGCAGATGCAGTCTAACCCTGATATATCCAACTCACATATAAGTAATTATTGTGTATATAGAACAGCGATAAAATCCCCTTGAAATTTTCTGTAGAAACGTTTTCTTTCATTATCGAATTACCTATATATCGAACTTTTTTATGATCCATTTAAGATTTATATATCCGGGTTCAACTGTATAATACTAGGAAACGATAAAATAATGATGAGTACCAATCAGTGAACGTTCGTGAAGAAGGAAAGAACAGAAAGCGACAATCCGTCTGCCTGGTTTCTTGCCACTGTGTAAGTAATTGAAAACACTTGTCGATTCCGTCTCAAACTAAAATTTTTTTGTTATAGCACCAGAATACTTGGAAACAGCACGTAAATACTCGATCAGAATAGGCAAAACAAGCACAGTGCGCAGTGCTCCCACTCGTAATGTCTATTTTTATTCAGTCTTTACACGCTGTTCCCAACCATTTAATCTCGTATTTGTAGGTCCAATGCGCAAAGGCTAGTTAGTGGACTGATCTAAATATGATTCAAAGGTGACACCAACAATAATGAAGGTATAAGAACGATATAAAAATATTGCCCAATGACAACGATCCGCATTGAGGCCTAATATCTGTGCGTGGGTGAGCTGTACTTTTCCTGCGATTGCGTTGATAGCGAACGAAGAAAGAAAAAAAGACGAAAAAAAAGAAGAAAGTTTTTTTTTCAGCTGCCGGAAGTACAAGCTTAGCAAATCGCCGGCACTGGCGACGTGGCTCGTTTGTCGTACGATGTCCGTAACGGTCCCCTCGGAAATGGTACGTAGAAACGCTTTGCTATTTTCGAGTAGGCGTTGCGCTAAGCTTCCTGCTTGGAGTCGTTGCATGATTCTGCGTGACGACGGTATGGTTCCTTCTTGCTCGAACATGTTTCCGAACTGGGCCCTCGAGTACACCATCACCACTATATCAGCAACATGAAAAAAAAACTTTAATTGTCCCATGACGTGAATATACCGTTACCATCGTAGTGTGCCTATCCTAAACTTTCGGCTCCCTAATAGAGAGGCTCCTTGTCCGGCAACATTAACTTCAATGGCAAGTATAATTTGTTTTAAGTCATTGGGTCAAGTTTGTAGGGAGCGATGAAAGTGAGGAAACGTTTTTGTTCTTTCTCGTGATTCATCTTGCGACGATGATGAATCACGAGAAATCACGAGTGCTGCCAAATAATATGCATGAATGACGAACGCTCACTTTTGAGCACAGCGCGTTCTTGTTTTAAATGAAGATGACGAAAAGTAAGCCTGGTTTACGGAGGTGTGTTTGAAGTGTCCTAGCAACTAGACGTATTATGTGAGCACCGCGTGAGTTAAATAAGAGTGAAGCACAACACAATAATGTCAATTGAGTGGTTTCCTTATTCTTCTACCGTCTTATAACCGGAAAGCGAGTATTGTCTGCTTTATTAATAAAGCAAAAACTACTTTTGGGTTCTGAATTGCACCTTCAGTTCCAGTAGTTGTCTTAGGAGCTTACAGTTGTTATTTGCGTTTGCAAGGTGACTTATTTTTGTATGCGCGTAATGAAGGGCACGCTGACAAGCCAAAATAGGCTGTCTTCCTCTAACTGCTATCCTATGTTCATAACTCCTATATTTGGTAATCACCGATCCCTGTCAAGAGACAAGCCTTGTACAGTGTTCTGAGAAATTGCTTAGAACTACATTGTGAAAAGCAAAATTTCTAGTATGAATGCTAGCGGGGAGCTACGTCTCCTTGAAATATAGGTAACGTTGCTGACTTTAGTGTTAGCATGGATACTGCTCTAGTCCTAAAAAAAGGGGGGGTGTTGCTAATGAGATATATGATTAGGTGTACTTCATCTGGTGCATCCGTCTAAGCAATACAACAACTTTTTTTCTTTGATGACCCCGGCATCACAGTGCACGCAATTATGCTGATGGAGAAGATGCGTGCGCTTGGTGCTCCGCAGTGACTCACGCACGCACAACACTTGAGTAGCCTGTTAAACCGATGAATAATATGTACTGTGGTACAAAACACTTTAGAAGTGTTCAGTAAATATTCGCTTTTCTTTCTACGTTTAAAATATTTACCCCTTAAGTAAGCATTGTTTCCTCTGCTCTCCCCTTGACATCCGTTTTGGCAAGTTCCAAACGGATCAAATTTGTGACTTTCGTGAACGCACAAGTAAATCCACGACACGTTTCCCGATGACAAATGTTCAGTGGAGAGCTGTCCTGGTATTTTTTTTTAGTCAAAGCAACCTATTTTTAGCGATAATTACCTTTACGTTAACCACCGGATGCCTGCCTAAAACACGTCCAGAGACCCTTACCTCAACTACATCACTTGAAGTGCTTGAAAAACTGCCTTGAGATGAATTAATAAGGCTCACATTACTACGTCGGCTTACCGTACACGCAGTTGTCCCTTAGTTTTATTTTAGGCTATTGATCCTGCATCAAAAACGTGATCTTGGGAATGGCAGCTGAAAGCGCTAGGTGCACAGAACGTGCCTGCTTGCACGAACAACTTCCGCAATCTTAGAAAACTAGGAGACTCAGCGTACTTATGGTTCGGCCGATATATGCAAATCTCAAATACGTGCTCACATCGGCCCTGATTAATGTGCTTGCCTCTCCTTGCACATTTACTGACAGAAGAACTTTCACTTATCTGAAAAACGTCTACACGTCATCAACTGCCAAACTTTATCTTAAGTGCCAAAGTTCCGTCTTTTCTTAGCCGTCATTCAGGCAAAGCAGCGACAAGGGTCTGTCATGAACAGCGCGATAAGTGCAAGTATACAAACACGTTATCGCCTGTCGCCTTAATAGGCTAATCATTAGTTTGAGGAAAGCCGCGAGAACTTTCCTATCGTTCTTAGGGAGGAGATCAAAGCGGGAAACGAATCCTAATCAATTAGAGAGGGTAGGTGCGAGAAAAGCTTACAAAAATGAAGTGTGAAGGATTCTAGCCTAAATTTGTAGTGCCCTGTGCAAACTCAATTTTAGTCGTCCTTCAACGATCACTCTACTTGTAAAGTATGCAATGCGAAAGTGCAGGACGAAGATTTGTGCGGTTGACTCAGATGGTGTGAAGCAAATAAGAACGGCATCACCGGAAGAGGAATCAGGTTTAATTTCTCATTTCAGAAACATGGGTCTAAGCGAGTTCTTGAATAAGAGTGCCTCCTTTCGCCATTAAGTTCGCCCATTTCATGAAAGGAGGCACCGGCTAATGAAAATAGCGTTTTTTAGCAAGCTAGAATTACTCTGAAATCCACGTGCGTTTTTCTGAAGATGCCTCAAACCCTAATACTGTGCCAATTTTTATTCACCTTTATTTTTATTCCTGCAGACGTGAGCAGAGCGAAAATCAACATACCTAAGCGGAAAATATTTTTCTGATGTTGCGCTACTATTCGTATTGCGGAAAAATAGGTGTATGCACATGCAACAACGCGCAAATGTGTCCGAAATTCTACAAGACAAGAAAATGCAGTTTATGATCCATTTTTCTTGAGATATATTTTCAAGACAAAAGGGTAACACATATTAGTGAAGTTCAAGAGGAAAGAAGCGTTCTTGCTGGCTGGAGAAAGCTCGAGGCACGACTTGTCGCTTCAGCATAGCACAACTTCGTGTTTGAAATTTCAATACTTGACATCCGCATGCACTTTTGTATAAACAAGTCGATTTCATGTTCGCTGGCACAGACTAGGTGGTTCTCGTCTCTTAGTAGCGCCAACAGGATACTGTCAATTGCAATGAGCGCAATTAGTGAATATGGCAACAGGAATATAAATACTGGAGCGGCCACTACATCTCTACGATATCTTCGGAAGGCTCGCTTTGACGGAAAAACTAAATAACCTCGGAATCACGCTTGAAAATCACCTTATATTATTAATTATTCTGTCCGTTCGTTTAGGAAAGCTGATTATCTCTTTTATGCATAAGACTATCCTCTTCTTCAGAGCCTTCCCTGCACTCCCTCGGAGATAAAATATAGTTGCTTCTATTGTCACGCGGTTGTGCAGCTTAAATACGAACAACTGCGCCAAATTAAACAGAGTGCTGCAAAATATTATCATTGCACGTATATAGTTTTTATTTTGACATTTCTGCATTTACAACAAAAACATAGATGCTTTATTGTCTGCTTTACTATCAGAGAACACTTTTGAAGAGTGTGGAAACAGCGTGCTTACGAGTCCTTGTAGAGTCCAGCCGTAACTTGTCAATCGCTATACTCTCTTCCGACCTTGTGCCTTAGGATTACCATTTTCCATACCACCCACATTTGGTCCAATCCAAGCAGCAAACTAATTCCTGGCTCTTCCGGTACACCTGGAAACGCAACGGCACCAGCCAACTTCCAACAGTGCTCTTTCACGAACTTTACAAAGTCATTATATTGTGGAATCTCCTCAGCATTGTCGCAAAAGCGGACAATCTCAAGGGCCTTAGTATGGTGTAGCCTATTCTCTTATTGACTTTGAGTAGTTGTTCTAACCAGCCGTCTTCATTTAGTGACGCTCAATCTTCGAGTGCCCAAAAAATTTATGCTTACGTCGTCTTTTCCGATAACATTGGTAGGTTAGGTGTCCACGAGTCTTCCTTTTCATAGAAGGAATGTTTACTGCCGCAATCCATAATACCCGTGACGTAGCAGCAATCAATTCAGAACTTTATTCATGCTCTGAATGTGGATTGTAACATGAATGCAACTCTACTTGCCAAGTTCTAGCGCATGCGTTGACGTTCTGCTAAGAGGTTTTCGTGGTACGCGAGACTTAGTCTGATGGCCGGTCATACTGTACACAAAAGAGGCATGTCGAAGCATGCAGTGACAACAACTTAGCTTACGTCGGCAGTCTTACGCTCAGTGTCCGTTTATGGTGCACCTGAAGCATCTGCCAGCTTGCCTGTCAGTCGACATCTGTTCTCGGCGGCGTCCATCGACGAGTCACCTTCCGACTTACCGTGCTGCTTCTCAGAAAACGGACATTTCATGGACACGGTGTTGTTGAGCCCGGCGGTTGCTGACATCTGCGGCTTTCCGCGATTAGGGTCACGTTCGTCCGGATCATTCGAAGGCACAGATTGACCGTGGCTGGTTCATTCTCTGCTGTGGACGTCTATCCGAATATATATGTGAATAGGTCTTCGAGGTCTTCCTCAGCTACGTTGCGTCGACTTCAATACCCATGGTCGCATTAAGGCATCCGTGTCGACGGTAGTCAACGATCATGTCCCATGGGATTCCCTTCATAAAAACACTTTTAAAGAACGCTTTCATCTCCGTGTCTTCAAAAGTCAAATTATAAAAAAAACAATTGCAGTGGATTCAACGAGTTGGAACCTAACTACAGCGAACCATTGTGTGAGTACATAGAGTCGAAACACCAGTACACACATGCACGCACGCACGCTTTCTGGTTCTTTGTTTCCGAGCATCCACAACGGCGGATGCTTGGAGGAGGCGAGCACCTTCTCGTGGTGCTGCAAGAAACCCAGCGCTACGCGTGGAGCGCGTCCTCCGCCGTGATGGGTTGGCCTATTCGGCAAGCGAACAGCTAGGCCCCAGCTCCCCCGGTCACAAAACCCGGCTAGGTTCGCAAAGGAAACCTTCGCTTGTAATGCGCTACACAAAGTCAGGGTCATCGCTGCTACCGGAAAATTGCCTCTCTACTGTTCGATGGTGTCGAACAACCGTAAAAGCGTTATGGATACATTTCACCCGCTCTGCAGAAAAGAGACATCCCTGTGGAAATTGTTGCACGCATGTACCATAACAACTTTTGTTCAGCGAAAACAAAATAAATATCCTGAGAGGTAAAAGCTGCTTAGTTTATATTGAATCAAAATGGCGTAGACAACAACTAATGTTTTTTTTTTGTTTTACTTCATTGTGCATGAACGTGACTTACAATCATCCAAGTTTACCAGAATCCGTGAAGGCGTTAGCATTAGAAGTCTGCAGCTGTGTTTTACAACGAAGCTGTCTTTGGCTAGGAGCCCGGGATTTCTTCGTATCGTAACGTCGACAAACAACTATCGTCGTCAAAAGCTAAAACCCGCAAATGCAATGGCTCACGCCCCCGTAAGCCAGAGGCTACAATCACTCAGCAAAGTGAAGCGAACAGTGCATACATTCTTTGGAATCACGCATACAGCATACAGAACAGCATACGTTTCAATAAAGGACAAGCTCAAAACAAGCATCCCAACCACACAATTGATGATAAGGCGCTCTTGCGACTACATGCAATGCGAAGCACGTAGCTTTCCCCGCATATGTTTACTGTTTCGCCTACTGTTTGAGTGACGTCTCTAGCTTGCGACGTGGGGAGTGACGTCTCTAGCCTTTCGTATATAAGATAACCAGCCTATCAACCTATTTAAATGTTCTTGCAGCACCGCTATGGTGGCAACATGCTGTTAAAATAACCATTACTCCTATTACTACCATTAATCTAACGCCATAAAGCCGTGCATAGCCTCCTCAGCAGTTGTACTGATGGTTTCAACAGCTTCGCTGGACATCCAGTTTTGCAGGACCCGGATGCTGAGCCACTTTTTTTTTTAGTTTAGCTATCACCGCGGTTGGGTAGATGGCAGCACTCGCTGGCGCTAAAGTCGAAGTAAGCTGAAAGGTGATTTGGAGCTATATTCGAATAAGTGAAAGGTGATTTTTGCATCATCAAGTTATAGCAGCGCGAACTAAAACACATACACAAAGAAAAAGACACACAGGGACGACACGAGGGAAGTACTTGTCCACCTGTGTCTTTTTCTTTATGTGTATGTTTTAGTTCGCGCTTCTATAACCTCATGCTATATTCAATTCAATTCAAGTTTAAAACCGTGTTGCAGAAATGCAACTTGCAGAGGAAGCACCAAATCTCGCGCGCACTTGTTTTCATTGCCGTTTTCTTGGTGACCGCAAATTTTCAACATCATTTTGTCAAACTTCTGCTGCGTGTCGTTCAAAAAAAAACTGTTTTCTTCGCTAAATATTACCCTTTAAAAGCGTGTATCAAGCCGCACTTTAGTAAAGTCAATACACGGAGTCTTCTTAAACTGGCCATATTGACGTCTGTGTTTCTACTTGAGCATTCTTCTTCCTTGAGTACATTCATTTGTGCAGTCATGCGATGTTCATCCGTGAGTTTGCACGTTGTGCTTTTACACATGAACGTATTACTAGCTGCATTATGACAGCTTATGAGAGGCATTCCCCGAAATAAAAATATTTCACTTTATACAGGACGTTATTGCTGGGCAAGTAGGTAGGACGACGGCTGCTGGCACGGATTCTCATCTCAGCTTATTATACCCAATCAAGCACAAACCAAACGGAGGCCACTTTAATGAAATATATTTGTCATCTGAAAACTAGGTTGCCCCTACTTGAATATTGTACCTTGCAATATGAGCTTATGGAAATTGGTGTCGCGGGTATGAGCAGGAAGGAAGTTATTACTATATAATTTAAAGAATTGAAAACCTCAATACATGGCAGTGCTATAGGAGTAATGTGCCAACGTTTTCTTTTTTGTTTCTTGCGTCGTGTAGTTGTTGCATTTTACTCCAATATGCCCTGTTTTCCGCAAGCAAATTCATCCATCATCATCATCTTACTAATATGCACCGCAGGCAGAAGGCCTTTCTCAGCGATGTCACCCCATTGTATGGCGCTAAACTTCCTAATTTATGCACATCGTCTCGTTCTCTGCCATGTCAGATCATGAATACATAGCATCTATTAGAGCGTTGTCAAGGTAACCGCGCATGACTTGAAACAGCAGGAAGTGAAAATATTTTTCACTTTTACGTTTGTATTAATCGCAAGCAAAAAGTTAAAACAACAACTTGGTGTAGTTTCAGTAAGATGACAAAATGGCCTTGTAAGGCGAAAACCAATTGCGTTGCCGAGAGAAATTCAATTTTGTAGTCACATCTAATACCTTCTCATTTTTTAGAAGATCAGAAATAGAAATCGATGCCATCGATACTGCCATGTTTGCAGTATAAAAGGACAGCTACCTGCTGTAATAGAAATTTGATATCGACAACGCAAGTTTGCTATTACAAGGAAAGCGAATAGCGAAAACATCAAGCAAACCGGTCAGTGAAATTGAGCCGTTAAAGGGCTGCAGTGATTGGATGGATCGCCGGAAGACATAAAATGGTCTCAGATTGGTAGGTGCCCACGACGCAAAGCAAGAGTATCAAGATTCTGGATGAAAGTTTCGAAGCCTTTTACCATCCCTTGCACGCTCGGAACGGGCCCTTTGAGATTTTCTATAGCGAAGACTAGAAAGAAATGTGAAACGCTGAGAGCTTGACCGAAAAGAAAGATGCATTGAGGACAACAGATTCCAGTTTCTTTTCAAATCTTCTGGAAGACTTCTAGGTAGGTGTTCAAAATGTTTGTTCGATTGAAAGACGCTCGCTATTGTGTCGATGTGTCTCCGTGACGGCCTTTCAACCGATAGCCCTTCGCTTTCTCCAGGTGGACGCTATACTAAACTACTAAAAGAATTTTTTTCAATCAGTGCGCCTACTTCGATCAATGGTGAACTTGACCAAGAACACAGTCAACAAAACGTTTCCGTGAAGGGATCCCGCCAGTTACTCAACCTGTTATACCCTATGGGGTATTTGGTGCGCATATCGTATGGAGTATGCGCGCATTTAAATTGCATGGCAGTTACGCGTGCCCCACTTATAATTTCATTTTTATTGTTCACTTAGGTGTTGTCAGAACTTTATTTGCTGTGATCTACAATTTGTTTGTTAGCACCCCTTGTGAAGTATGCATTAGTGAGCTATTACTTTTACATACATTTTGTTTGTTTCTTGAGTAGCCCTATGTTTCTTATGTATACATTGTTTCACTAAGCTCCAAGTAATACCCCGCGTTATCGATGATGCGAAGCTTTTCGGCGTGCACATCTAAAATGCCAAGGGTAACGGGGTCATCTACACGGACGCTCTGTTCTCTTCGTTAAAGTAAATATTTCAATGTTTCTAAAAGCATGTAAGGTAGGCTTATAAAAGTGAACTATTATTTCTTGTTTAGCTATTCGTAATGTTCTCACTTGTAACGTCAGCATTCAGGATAGTAGTCGTGAATCATGGGAGGGATTGTTCACGGGAAAATAGCAGATGTAGCACTAAACTGTTGAGGTGCTGTTTGTTGATGGCTACATATATATTGACACGTGTACATGTTTATCTTTCACCGGTGACCGCTTTTTACCGGCTAACAAATGTTAAACGTTATGGCTAGGCACAGGACGCACCTGCATGTATCCGAAGTTTCTCGAACCTTATCGATGCTTCTATCCGTTGTCTGTTGTCACCGACGCTTAGTAATCTGATTGCATGACCGACGCGAATTGTCTAGAACTTTCTGGAAGACACGCGGGCACCAGGGAATAATTTAGAACCTTCGATGACTTATGAATAAAAGCCGACGCATTTCGCCGCTGATCAGATTTTCGACGATCACCGAAGGTGTTCGCCGCTATCGTTGTGCTTCGAGTGTAACTTGCTTTTGTAGGCACAGGTTCGCCCCAATAAAGAATCAGTTTCGTCATTCACAGTTTTACGACTGTTTGCTTCATCGTCACCACTACGTGACAATAAAAATGCCACCGTTGTCAAGATTCTTAGTAAGTGGACATGTCTTGAATAGTCGCGGACTTCAAAACCGTAGTTTAAGCGTTCGTTGATGTTGCTAGTGAAGCTTTAGTCAGTGAATTCCCCGTAACTATTGCACTAGCAATTGTCTTTCACTTCATTGCTCATGACCGCACCTGAGAATAAGGATTTGCAGCATATATGTCCTCTTGGAGCTAATTTTGATATATACTACATTATAAAAATGTAACCTAATGCCGATATTTCATTAGCACGCTTCTTTCACGCCCCTGTCCGCTGACATCTCTCTAAACGTACCTACTATATTTATGTCTCGAAATACACCCTCTTCCACTCTATCGCTGCAGCGGGCCTTACAGGTTGGGGCACTATCCAGATCTCATTGTCCGAAGCCGAGTAGGTGGCATTCCCTAATTGGCTCCAGAAAGGAATGGTCCGAAAGCGGCCCCTGTGACCTGCTTCTGCGGGGAAAATAACCGAATACAACGAGTATACAACGAGTAAATACAACAAACCACAACGAGTGGATTGGAAAGAAGTCATATTTTCCTTAGCACAAACAGCGTGCGCAAATTTGTCTCACTGAGAATGTAATTTCTTTTCTTTTGGTTGTCCGGTGATTTGAACCAAGCTGCCCCAAAATGATAAAGTATTTGGCCGTCGAAACGGCTTAGCCTGATATGAAAGTGGCACTCGTTCTTAAGGAGCCTACCTTAGTATCAGGTGTTCAAACAAAGGACTGAGACTTGAGAATGCTTAGAGGAAGATAGAGAGAAAGAAAAAGAAAATGCTCTCGTTTAAGAAGGTTAAGAGCAATTAGTGAAGGGGTTAGTGGTAGAAACGGTACACGTAGACATTGATGCGCGGATAAGAAAAAGTGCGGCCCGCTACTAGCTTGATATACTTCGTGCGGACGGGCGCATTGGGCAAGGTGCATTACTTGATCGATGACATAGAATAGACCTGTATCTTACAGCAATTATTTTTGAGAGATTGAGACTTGCTTTCATTTTTTTTTTCACACCACGGCCCAGCGGCACCATCTCTCTTAAGGATGAGGTGACGTGTTAGTGGGTGCGATTCCTAAGCCCCCAAAGCCCACACGTCATCCCAAATCAAGAACGATTTGTTCAGCGGTAAATCCGGCTACAGGAAGTACATTAAGCACCCCCGGTCATGCTGGTGCTCTAGAACTGGGCTCGCTGAAGGGGAGAAAGAGAGATAAAAGAAAGAAAAGTCAGGGAGTTTATCCAGGCACACGCTTCGGGTACTCACGTTACGATAATGTAAAGGAACTCGTTTTTTTAACGATCTGCAGAGGAGTCAATCTACTTTGTTAGATTATCATTCCCTTTTTTTTGTCAACGGTGGATTGGGGAAAATGACAGTCGTCGACTGCCTGTGTGCAGCAGGAAGGTACGGAGAATGCGACGAAGCAATTGAAAATGCGCAATTTGAGTTTGTTAGCGTCGTGAATGCATATTAAGTGCACCAGACACAAAACATGGAAAATTTGTGCTTTCGTTCCGGTATCTCACATTGTTTGGCAGCGTCTTTCCTTTAAAAAGAAAACAAAAGAACAAAACTCATTTTTTTCGCTGGTGTATTCCAATGCGTGCTTAGTGCAACGGTGTCCTGTACCTTTTTGTTATTAGAGCGGGAACGTGGCAGTTGCGTTGTATAAGATGACAAATTCCCTGTTCAGCTAACAATATAGTGGCTGTCACCTATACAATAGAATTGATTGCACAACCTGAATTTACTGAAGTGTTGTATGGTTAGCGCTTAGTTAACGTCAAGATAGCGAAGCTGCCACCATATTCAGACATATAATATTTGCGTAACCACTTTCTTCCTATTACCGTTAACACAGGCCCATCAAAAGCAGCGGGTTTCTAGCACTAAATGTGGCACAGTGCTCTATGAAATAATATTATTGATGCCTTTCAGTAGCAGAGTTAATGCGACATTTATGTGTTATTCTGTTATTTGTGAAAAATGTGAATGGTTAGCGATAATGTTGATAATAAACTATTAGTGCTGATTTTAGGTTTCTCCAGGTATTTTGCACCACGTGCTCACCATATCAAGATCATTTCAACATATTAAAAACTCTCGGGCGATCATTACCCTTACATTGCTTATGTGAATTTATACCAAATATGCCCAGAGAAATTGTTATGAAATGTATGTGCCGAGAATATACGTAAAATTTTTATGTAAGAATTTTCATTTATTATCACGCAGAAGAGCGGTCCGCTTACTGGCGACTATTCTGTCTGTCAGAATACACAGTTTATAGAAGCTAGTATGCTTGCCATTCTATTCGGCGCAATTGCAGCCTTCGTATATAATCCGCCACTACATCGTCTTAGTTACCGAACAACCAAACAAACAAACAACAACAACAAGAGCAACAACAACAGCAGCAGCTGCAGCAGCAGCAGGAGGAGGATCGCCAAACCTTAAAGGGATCCTGATCAAAAATATGAAAAAATATGGAAGCAGCTGAATTTGACTGGGAAGACGCGTCTGTTCCAATACGCAGTGTTCATTCCATAACTTTTTTTTTTGTACGGATGGCTGCACTTTTGGTGGATTGTGAGCGCGCGGCGGCTGCACGCTGCAAGTGTGGGGCTGCGCCTCAATCGTTGTGACGTCATGTCTGCCGGCTTGCTGCGGCAGCAGCAGCCGTTGTTGTAACAATGCGTTGAAGTTGTTTCGACATTGTTCACGTTAAATTTCTGAACTCCGTACAGAAACAGGGCGGCGATTTGCACGTTGTGTCAACAATATTCATACGCCGATACAGGCAGTCTATCCTTGCGAAATAGCGAGCGTACTCAGAGAACTCCTGTGGCGTCCGTTCGGTGTCTGCTCTAGTCCACTTTCGACTTGCGTCAGTGTTGTGGTGCATCAACTGTGGGCGCTACATGAAGCTCTCCGAAAGTGTTACGAGGAAGTTCCATGACCAGATGAAAAGTATTGAAGAACTCTGGCCTTACGATGCCACAGCGCCCTTTCGCTTACATGCCGCAGCTCTTAAGCAAAGCAGGGCTCGTCTGAAAGTCACTGTAATCGAAGTGTTCGGAGCACAGAATGTCACGCTTTGACGGTACCCATGTTGGCTGCGATGGGCGTGCAACGCGAATCTATATCCTTCGAAGCTTCGGCTCTGTGGGAAAAGTATGAAACGGCTTGTCTCACCCAACGATACGTGCGAAGAGGCATTCTCCTGCGTTGTGTCAGGTGCTTCACTGATCACATGAAAAATCTGCACATAACACAAATGGCGATATAGAAGACTTGAGCACAAGCTTCGCTTGCGAGAACAAGTGTGCGGCTGCGAGCAACTGCGCAGTTTACACGTTATTCGCTGCCGGTCGGCGCCGTCCATGAGGGTGCAGAGACGCGGAAGATCGCTCACACGCCAATAGCCGGCACACATAACGTCAGAGAAACGTCACTTCCTCTAGTTCACGGTGTGGCTGCTGGACGCGGTATTTTGCGAAAAATGCAATACATTCATTATTTTTCCGCTGGTTTCTGCCTTTTCAGCAATTTCAACCAATTTCAGCACCCAGATTTTCATTTAGGCTAAAAATCTCGGCGGCAGAAGTTTTGTACAGTATCCCTTTAAGGGCAGCCAAAGACACTTCGCCAAATTATAGCAAGTAATTCTATTGTGTATAGTGTATAGTTTCACGAAACGGCTCTCATAGTGTCTAACCAAACCTATGGTGCTTCGCATGCACCGTGGAGCTTTCCAGGCCATTTTCCAGCCCTCAGTGATAAGACAAGGAACACAGAATACCGAACAGCGCATGCTGCATCTATGCGAACTGTCCATCCCATCAGAGCTGCCAAGTGTTTACCTCCTACCTCATTTTCTGCCTAGTACACGGGGCGGATTTAAAGAAATTTACTTGTCCTTGAACTCCTAAAGCTAGGCAGACGCACTCCACGCCAACAAGCTTTCAACGCTGCCATGCCCGTTCGCGGTCTTGCGTACAAAAATACTGTTAAGGTGCGCACGCTGCAAATGTTCCTCTCCTTCTGAAAGCCGCTCAAAAATGTGAAGAAGAGGTGAAAACACAGTAGGTCTGTACTTTAAGAGAAACGGCGTCTCGTGCTTCGAAACAAATGACCGTATGTACTGCCTCGGCCATGCGTGAATTCGGCAAGGCCGAGATACACGCTAACGTAGGACCCAACATAAAGGGCCCACGGTATTACATCAGCGCATTTTGGGCCTTAATAACCTAAATTTTAGAAGTAGAATGAGCTACTGACACACCATTTTATGTTTCTTTCATACCAGGAGGCGGACTCGATAAGCTGGTTTGATGCAATGTTGCTCATGCAAGTGCGTTAATGCAGGTGAAACACGTTGACAGTTCCCGTAAAGTGCAGCTGAATATCTGCGCAAGTTCGCTGAACAAATCCGCAAATTTATACTGTCAAATCGCAGGTGTTTTCTCACATCGCTTACAATGATGTTGTAAAAAGTAGCAGTTGGCACATCAAAATAAATTTCAAAAAAATTATCGTTTTGCGCACGTCGCATGCTAAGAAGATGCAACAACTGCGCGGTAGGTGGCTTAAATTACAAGCCAAATCACTCCTTTTACGGTTCCCCTGCATGTCTTTTAAAATGTGTTTCAACACCTATCTGCTCGATCGATTCATGAGGTTTAACGCTGCAAGGCAGCAGCGCGACCATGTTGGATGTCATGGTTGACAGCTGCAGCTTAATTAGAAGCACCTTGTTTTCTTAAGACTTTTCTGGCAGCTATAAAGCATTGATCTTTATCGTAACGCCAACGCCTGAGCCCGCAACCTAGCGCCCTACTGCCGGGTGATATAGGCGCTGAGCTGCCGTGGCTTAGAGAAATCTGCGCTTCTTTGAAAAGTGCTGCCACTCGTCGCTCGCCTCTCAAGCTTCATCTCCTTACTTGTTCCAGTAGTTCGGATTCCCTGTTCTATTTTTTTTTCGTCTGAGAATGCGCCCTCCTTGCGCCAACGCTGTGCTATTGGAGCCTCGAGCACGTTTTTTCCCTAGACACCTATCTAGTGCTTCTGCGCCCGGTCGTTCTCCTTCCACTTTTAAGCGGCCCGCTGGAAACCAGGGCCTCCTATTCCAAACTCTTGACTGTCTTTCGAGGATTGAAGGAAGAGAATGAAAAAGAAACCGTGGACAGAGGAGCGTAGGGACGTGTGCACAAAAAGAAACAGCCAACTAAAGTCACCGAGGTCCGTGATATTCTGGAAAAAGAGAGACTAGAAGGGTACCAACGACGTAAAGCGAAAGTGAAAACGCTCTGCCTGGAGAAACTCCTCAAAGCGCAAAGTACTGGATTGTAAATCTGAAGGCGATGCGATGGCAGGGATGAGTAAAATAAATCAGCGGCAAAAGAAAAAGAAATGGGGGAAGACACGTGATGATGTGCAGATGTGCTGGCCAGAACCGAAGAGCAAAAAAAAAATGAGCCAGAAGGTGAGGCTGTGGCGATCATTACAGATGGGAAGCTCGAAGAGGAAAAAAAAAGAAGGGCAACTGAAGCGCAATATCTCACGCGGTTGCATAATGATTTAAGAAAAGAGTCGCTGAGGAAGGCAAGGTGACGATACCGCTGCTGTCTAAATGCTATTCCTCGGATGTGGAGTAATACGTGCGCCTAATTGGATTTTTCCGACCTTGTATGTCGCACTTTTCAACGGCATACTTTTTGAATATGCTCCGATATCAATTTTATTATCATCGTCTGTCATCTCACTTACTGCTGTTCACAGACTCCTGTTAAGTTTCTTCATATATTATAAAAGAAGCAGGGAGTAATGAGTGAAGGTTTTATAATCCTCCTGATATTTCATAAAACAAAAGTAATCGGCCTGGACAAATTGTTGCTAGTAGGGTTGGGCGGGGCTAAATGAGACACGTGCGGGACGAAACACGTAATTTTGAGCTTATCGCTCCCTAATTTCAAACTGCGCAATCTGAGTAACATTATAGTTTGCCGACAAGTATATATAATTATTCACTCTGCTTGACTAAAAATTGTCCTGATTGGCCGATGTACGCAGGAGCAAAGAAGAATACGGACTGAGTTCCCGAGAGCTGGCGGCCTGAGAGAAAGAGACAAAACGCAGCTCACTGTTTTTTGTCATGCGTCTACAGCGCAGTCGTAGTAATAGTCTCTATTGACGCAAGTTTAATTTATTTCCTCTCTTGACTAGCTACATTTCCACAGATTGTCGTTGCAGCGCGTGTGAATTTCCAGCATAATAAATTACTTTAATATTACTCTAGGTCAATTACAAAACTTGCCATACACCATTGAAGTAATATTTATGGAGCGCGTTGTTTGTGGCCAGTCTATAAAATGTCCATGCTCTTGACTAGGATTGCTAAAACGCACAAGTAAAAAAAAGAGACTATTAAGTTTTGCGTTGGCCAGAAATGGCGTGCAAAGGGCACTCGAAGTCGTCTGTCAGCGCAGTAACTTTATTCGAGTTGAGCCGAATATGTCGGTGTGCCGAGAAATACTCTGCAGAAGCATTCGCGACGCCCATTCAAAAAATTAGGAGCCTACTTAAAGTGATAAAATATTCCCTGAAGTTTCTCCTGTGCTAAGAATAATAGAAGCTGAAAGTAAGAATGGAGATTGGAGCTCAATTTTCACCTCGTCAACCCACAATGCCATGTTGTTGGCAAACGCTGCCAAAGGACTCGCAGTCTCGCCCACAATGTAGTAGAAATCTGCAGGGCAAAGCTAACGAAGGCCCTAGTCAAAGTTAACAAATGAATGTGCAAGCAGATAAAAATACGTGTTCTACCAACTAGACTACTCGCACCATAGAGAACTGGCATTATTAGAATACCAACATGGTCTTCAACCAAAATGTTGGAGAAACTTGTTGCGAAACTATGCGCTAATAAGTCGATCGTAAACACTAAAGCGTACATTTGCTTAGCTACAGACAAAGGCATAGCGGCAAGTGTGGTTTTATTTTAGAACATATTCCAGCTTTTCCATCAACGTCCCTGACAGACGAGCAAAGCATTGGTTGGGTTTTTCAGCAAGGTGGCACGAAATTGCACATAATTGCACAGAGCAAGTAACAACAAATAAGTACAGCAGTGATCCTTTGCTTAAGACTCCAAATAGCCCTAATTGTGAGCAGAAATATGTAGTCTTCGTCTTCCAACGTTGATGTGCACTTATTCTTGTAGATGGGGAAGCGGTACTTGGCTAGTAGTGGTCATTACGGTCTACGATAACACGACGGAACAGCGAAAGCATGGTCCTGGAACCAAACCAATCAAGTAACTTTCGCTTAACGCAAAACTACATCTTAGAAAGAAGAAACTGGGCCTGATTTTATCTACATTTTTTTGGGAATGTTTTAATAAGCCTTAACAACCACGACTGTAAAACCTTCCTTTTTCATTGTTGTTTGCCCGTAAGAAAATGGTTGTATATGAAAATGCACGAAGTCCATCAGCGATATACAGCGACTCCTTCAATAGAGTCCATGCCTTACATTTTTCGCACATTTGTTCCTTCCCGAGAAAGATATAGCATCCCACATGAGCTCGTATACTTCGAACCGCGCATGCCCCGGGCGAAACACAGAAAAAAAATTCTACCCCCCAAAATAGTACCAGTGCATGCTAGACGCATCAGCCAGACATGTATAAGATCGATTTCTTCAATTGAGGCGTTCCACTTCGCTGCCTCTGCGATTCTATATTATACACCAGAACTGGCGTTACAGCGCCTCCTTTCATTTCGTGCTGCGCTGTTTGTTCCATATATAGAGTCTTATTCAGGTAGACAAGCATTTCGCATTATGTGCTTACAAAAGCAAGAGCTTTTCCACAGCAATGTCGCATCATCGATATTATTAAGACACCTTTCTTTAGGTGTAATTAGCACGGTGTATAAAGGGCAGCCCACCTTCATCCCACGCCATTTACGACTGAAGCAACAACGCTCTTGCTACTATTCTTGCGTTTAGGACATATAACGAGGCGCGGTTTCGAAACATGCACGTCGAGCTCATCTTTCACTACAGCGCTGCTTTCCATCGGTAGCACTGTCAGCCTTCTCTTCTCATCCCGCCTGCCTAAAAGTGTGGTGCACGCAGAAACAACATTAATTTCAATTTCAACCTTTACCCTCCCTTGGAAAACGAGAAGCTTGCCCTCCTCACAACTCTGAGCAAGTTATCCCGAAGTCTTTTCTCACTGAACAAGATTTGCATCCGTTGTATAGCTTATCGTAGCTGTAAAAGTTCATAGCAGGCGATTCAGCGATTCGTCAAAGCAACCAGGCTGAGCAACTATCTGTGAGACAGCGCTGAGAAGTGCGTGCAATTCAGGCGACTGCAGTGCGCACCTACTCTCAGTGTTTTCCTTTCCCCTTCCTCAGTTCAAGGTAGCCAACCAGGTGTTTATCCTTCTCTCTTTGTTTTATTTACATGACAAAAGTTGAAAATTGTCTATTTATTATGCGTTCTTTTTTTAGGGCGGAATTACTCATGCCCGAATTGAGGCAAATGGTAGGGGCACGACGTGTATAGAAAGGAGTGAAGCCTCAATTACAAAAAGAAAAACAAAGAAAAATGGTTACTTTGCAATTCTAAGTATCTTACTAATTTCCTGACATGGCGGTGAAAGTGTCAGGAAAGGGGAAAGGAACAGCGGATTATACAGAAGGCAGCTGTAGGAAGTGCGAAGACGCTCACAAACAAAAAGCTACGACATCTAGTCACTCAGTGCTTTGTTACGGCGGCTTAGAGAAGACATTCTCAATTTTCAAGCAAAGCGTAGCATCGCAGACATTCAGTCACATCCAAACAGGCCGCTGTAGCTTAATGCAAAACCATCTTTTACTACTCTTCTAATGCCAGTCCCGTCGCATGAATTTCCGTGCGCGGCAGTCTGCCGCTGCGTTTCATGTGCTGGCTGCTAGAGGGTGCCAGCTTCTGGAGCTGCCTCCTTGTTCTCGAGGGCGGCAGATCCGAATTAGGGTGGACCTTTTCAGGCTGCTGGCTGTGTTGCCGTGCTAAGTTCAGAAAGTATTTCATGGATTTCCCCACGAGGGGCACCCGAGGCTTTTGCATGCTCCCAGCCCCGCTGAGACGAAGTGATGAGACGAAGCACGTGGTAATGCCAGTGCATAGCATGTTCTTTAGACCGCAAAGCACATGTCTCACGTCCAATATATCGGTGTTACCTATTGTGGGCAGGCAGAAACGAAATAATAACTCGATAGGGTCCCTTTAAGATGTTTCTGTAAGCATGCAATGCAATTCACAATGTAAGCATGCATGCAATGCAATTCACCAGGTACCTAATGCAATGCGCATTTGAATGGGTGGTGAAAACGAGACATTATTGCATTTCTTTGAGAAATTGGCCCCTCGGACTCGCGATTCTGCGCTTATCGATATACTCAAGGAGTTTAAAATATGCCCTCTGCAACCAGGTGTCATACGCGTCTAAAAATTAATTCGTGTGCGGGTGGAACTCATGGATGTGCTGTGAGCATTTGCTGACTTTCGTTGTGATAAACCTGTGCCACTCGTTCATCAACTTCACTGTTGGGCCTACATTCGCGAATGCAAGAACACACGTATGTCCTACATGGTTCTTCATGAAGGTTAAACGGTTGTCATCGGAGGCGAAAGTAGCTACATAGCTGCATTGACACCCACATTCTCTATGTAGGTCTGGTTGACGTGTTTCATGTGAGAAAACATGCGGGCTTCATGTACGTGGAAGAAATCTCTTACATTGGTCCCATTTTCTTTGAAAGAAACTGCAAGCGAGCGTTCTTGATTATGTGGCTCTGATCGAAAACAACAATCAAATGTCTAGGAGGAACGGCCAGAGATGGTAATACTATTTGCCCTTCTCTTTCTGACAGCATCTCCTTAGAATTAACGTAAACTTTTTGTATGTCTGTCAAAATTCGAACTATATTGTGTCGGCCGCCTATGTTTTTTGACGACATATTTGATTTCTTCAGCCAACAATTCACCTGTGCATCATCTTGTGAAAAAGTGCGGTTTTTAAACCTAGCGCACAGCCGGCACAGCAAGAAGAATAAGAGAGAATTGACGAGCTTATCGTTTTCAAGCGCTGTCAATGCTGCTCGAAATCCGAGCTGATATTGACGTCACCTAGAAAACAGCCTCAACCTGTAGTACAAAACTTTCTGCCTGATGCGCAATTCAACCACCGTCAAACTGCGCATCTTTGACCGTGGAGGATGTAGATCCTGCAGTTGTGCAGTTGAGCCAGGCTGCTAAACCGACTCCTCCGGCATACCTGCCGAAGAACTTGCGGAACGTGCACCTGCACGCGGGAAAGCAAACAGTTGTTCTGATCACAGGTGTTCTTAGGTTTCTGTAGAAATGTTTCCTAGGATAATAATAGCGCGGATTGCTGTTTCACTCCACACTGGTTTCTTCGCCTTGTAGTTCAAGGCTTGGTCTAATATTATATTCGCCGCCGTGTTATGTTCACAATCTCAAATGATTTAAGTAATTTTTTCGCATTACATTCTTTTATGTCACCCAATTTAATTTTTGCACGCAGCAATCTTAGCCACTCATTTCGTGCCTTCTAGACCCACTCCTTCCGGCGCATATTTCTCCTTGGGAAAACCGCTGCCGAGTTTAGGTTCTCCGTGTGTGTATCAGAAGACTGCAAAGCGCGCACAATACGATGGGAGGACAACAGTTTGTGCTTCACTTAATTCTTCACTCGAGCCACCTTCCAACACTTTCTCGAAGCCCGATGCCCCAGACATCTCAAGTTTGCTCGCTTTGTTTGCGACGAACATGGCCCGGGGAACCAAACTCTGACGCGCTTCACGACTAATTGTGATCCACAAGGTGCATTTGTGTTTGTGTGTCCGTTCTCATCGTTCCTGCTTAAATATTGCTACACCCGTGCTGTATTTGGTTGTTTGAACGGGGCGCGTGGGCGCCATCACTCGAGAAAAGAGGAGGAAGAACGAAGTGGGCTCGCGCTGTGAATGCAATCTGGTCAGCGCTACAACCGTTGTTGTTAATATAATCTGTAAATAGTTGCTCACCTTATTGACTCCTCCTTCGCGTAACATCGTGGTGGAGGTGTGGTGCACGACCGGGATCCCTTCGAGACAGCACGCCAGCTGCCCGGAGGATGAGCAAAGACTCACGTTTTCTTGATGCTGCTGTCACTGCGTGTTTTCGGCGGTGCTAGCCTCAGGCATAACGTGTATTGGCCAAATACGCTAGGCATGGTACCTTCCATCAGTATCCGCCGCTTTCTGTCCCCACGAAAGTCACTTGCGTTAAACTGCAAGCTGCAGAGGACACAGCGATTGGAAGCGAAGTTTGCCTGCCAGTTCGTCCTGGAAATCACCACCAACCTACGCTGTATTGCCTAAGCACGCAGGTACCTTGTGGAACACCGTAGAAACGCCAGGATATTTGTAGCACTGTCTGGACTTGCAGAAATACACATAAAAAACAGCTTGTTCTTGCTTCTAAAGCCTTTAGAAGACTATTGTTCACTGGCAATAGTTAAGACAGCTTTTCTCTTCAGCCAAAATAAGAAGAACGCTTCATGCAAACGGCGGGTCATCCACTAGAGGATCGGAAGACAGCACCGCTATCTGGAGGAGGCACTTGAAAGAGGGAGAGGGCATGCATTAGCGCTGAGGTGACTGGCATCAGAAAAGAATAGTAGAGGAGGCTCTGCTTGGTGACATGGCGGTGGAGTGCTGAGCTTGAAGCCGCGGGTTGGATGTTGGCCGCGGCGGTCGCATTACGATAAGGAATAAATGCAAAAAATGTTGCAGTGGCTTAGCTCGGCTATGCCAGGATATACGTAGCGTTAGCAAAGGTTCAGCTGATTCTTCTTAGCTTTCCTGGTTGTCTTGATTGTCAAGGATTAGCTTGATTGTCATGCTTACTGCTGCTCCAATGACACACACAAACGCCAGTCAGAAGCGCAGCGGCTCCAGCGCAGTGTCAGACGGCGACTGCACAGCGAGCGCGCGCCGGCGCCAGTGCGTCTACCACGGCTACGACGTCACTCCTCTGGAATGCGCAGACCGGCGGCGGCAGAGTGCGCGAGAGGTGCCGGCTCCGGTGGCTCCGGTGCGCAAGCCATGTGACATCACTGATCCTTGCGCATGCGCAGCACGGCTCTTGATGTGCCGCGCGAAACGGGCTTGGCTAGGCCAGTGTAGCTAACGCTACAAAACGGCCGTCTATCTAAATTTAGGTGCAAGCTAAAAACGCCCCAAGTGGTCAAAATGTAACGCGGAGTCACCCACTATGGTGTGCCTCACCATCAAACCGATGGTCTTGCCCGTAAAATCCCTTATTTCTATACTGTTCTTTCAAGTTCCACAATACAGCAAGTAACACAAATGGACACGATAACATAGGCTGTACACACAGTGCCTCGCGTTTCCAGTTTACTTCTTCGTTGCCAGTCGTGCTTGGAATCGCCCCAACCTCATCATCATCATCATCAGCAGCAGCAGCCTATATTTATGTCTACTGCAAGACGAAGGCCTCTCCCTGCGATCTGCAATTACCCCTGTCTTGCGCTAGCTGATTCCAACTTGCGCCTGCAAATTTTCTAACTTCATCACCCCACCTAGTTTTCTGCCGCCCTCGACTGCGCTTCCCTTCTCTTGGTAGCCATTGTGTAACTCTAATGGTCAACCGGTTATCCATGGATCTGACGCATTACATGGCCTGCCCAGCTCCATTCTTACTCTTGATGTGAACTAGAACTGACATTGTAATATCAATTAGAACCTACGTCAATTAGAACCCAAACCTATGCACTGCTAAATCAAAGCATTCCCAGGTCACATACTCCTGCATATGTGCTCATCTGGTTCGGTCCTCTCCTTTTATGTTTGGATCTGTCTCTTGCTAGGTGTTTTCCAACACGACATTCGTTGCGGCCAGTTGCTCACCGACTCTTAACGTACAGGCGCAAAGACAAAAATGGGGATGCTAGAATCGAACACTACACTGCAGACCATGTTGGATACTTTAATGTCAAGGTGCTTGTTGCTCATTTTCCATACCCGCTCTTCTCGCATACTAGAATTTTATCTATACTAAATCCATTTTTGGTCTCTTATAACTTACGCTTGTTGGTTCAGTTCAAGGACTTACCACCGCGTTTTGCCGTGGCGGCTTAGTTGCTTAGGTGTTGCTCATGTACTAAGCTTTTGTACCGTGTTTTCTAAGTACAACAGGTAGTAAAAATCATCACGAGCAGTCGACTACATCCTTTGTAAAAATTACCTATGTATTTTTCGACGTGAAACCCTACAGTGGACCTCGAGAGCAGTGATTGGCTGACACCGCGCTCTGCCTAGTCTATAAACCAGCTCTGAGTCGAATTATTCAAACAAAGTCAATCCCAAGCAACGAAATGCAGGATAAAAAAATAAAAGCCACCTCTGTCCACTTGTATATCACCCATGATCGCCACCTCGACTAACAATGACGGAGTAGACCAGAGTAAATACTGAAGAAAGTTTTCTTGTTGAACGCGTATTGCTCACTCGCGTTGGAATCTTTACTTCAACTGATGTCACTACGAAAGAGTGCAAGACTTACCGCGTATAATATTGCGCGTCAGCCTTAGGGCTAGTGCGTCGAGTTAATGGAGAAGCCACAATTTTTGAAAGGTACTCATCTCTATTAGAGCGAAGCAAAACACAATGCGGTGCTCTCCTATCATGTCTCACCGTATAAGCTTTACCAATGGCCGGAGGCGTAGTCCTACTTCTCAGCAGAGAGCAGCAATGTCTCCTGAAGAATAAATGGCGAAGCAGCCCACGAACAAAGTGACTGCAGACACAAAAGAACTCAGGTTGTGGGTACTTCAGGAAGCACAACCCTTCGGCATAAAAAAAAGTCGGAGTGTCCATTAGAAACGTGATCCTCGCCGGAGGCAATGCTGTCTAACATCTTATAGTTCCTGGCAACTCAATAAAGAGGATAACATGAAGGAAGAAGTGGAATGTGTATGTTCATTATTTCGTCACGAGTCTATGCACTGTATGTACTCTATGCTGAACATCAAAGGTAGCGTATAACGGCAATACGGGGTGATCATTTTTAAGTTTTTGGAGTCTTTAAATATCGCCTGTTGAACATAAGATGTCTTTGGGCAGGATTGTTCAAAGAGGCGGACAGTACCTCCAGAAAAATCGAAAAAGAAATTCCAATATTTGACAAAAGCTCACTAATTAACTTCTTTAATAAGTACTTTACGGCACATATTGAAATTTACCAATATTGTAGGCGTTGAGTTTGTCAGACGTATCCGCATGGAATGAATTTCCTGAATGACACCAGTTCCTGCATTCCACAACGACACTGGCTAGCACAGTCGTCGCTCTTCAAGATCTAAACTCACGAGTCAAGTCCGTCGGCTATATTTATACGTGTGTCATTATGTAGTCTTGAATAATTTATCGTGCTTGCTGAGACTCGACAATGACAGCAATCGCGCCCAGCGTAATCTGATTAAATAAGATTAGAAATGTTTTTCTATAGAATATACGACTGCACTAAAGAATTTTTGGATACAGTAGGCTCTTCTTGCGCCGAACGCTACTCGATAATAGTGATTATCTAGTGAGAAATGACCACCGACGGAAAAGGAAGATAATCAACGCTTGAATATACAAATGTAGGCGAAACTGATTGCTCGAAAACACCATCCAAGGAGTGCAGTAACGTCAATCTATTCCGTTCAGACTTTTTTCGAATCTCCTGACGTCAAATTTAGGTGACCGCCAACGCAAGCCATCCGCGGCCCATTCAAACGCTGTATTCGTTTATAGGAGGTAACGTTTGTTTGGCTTCAAAGCGAGTAGTAGCCTTGGATACCGTGACAAGTTTACCTTTGTCCTTATTTTATTGGCTGGTGAGGCTAGACGTGCGTGCAGGAGAGGGGACACTTTCGGTGGCGTAGAGCTTTGATTGTTCCCCTGTGTAACTTGCGGAGGTTCGTTGACGATTGAGGAACCGTGCAATGGGGTGTGAAAATACCGCCATAGCCGACGCTCAGTGAAGAATATTTGAAGGAGCAATGTTGTACACGTGCCGAAAGGACTCAACAACCTTATACTGCCACGCAAAATTTTTGTTAAACGCAAAGAAGTCCATTCTCGCCGGCATCTCCGCGTAGCCAGCGCGAAAGCGATTGTCGGGAACACGCCTTCTATTGCTTTCGGAAAGGAACAGTCTGGCTATTAAAGAAATTACTGTTTTGTACGGCATATTAATTCAACTGTTGTGAGTACACGTCACTTTGACGTGATGAGCTATCGAGGTTTTCGTGACGTCAGGTAAAGGGGCTGCCGCCCGAAATATTGGGTTCAATATTGGCGGTCTAATCGGAAAGAATTTTTTTTCTTTTATTTCGCTTAATCACACATAGTCACCTTGGAGAAGGCGATTATCGGGACGTCTCGTGCTAGACATGAGAAGTGGGCGTGGCTCCCAAAATCTTTCAGCAATTACAGAGCGCTAATGACGGATATGTAATAGAAACAGATTGGAATGAATTTGCGTTATAGCGTCCCTGGACAACTGAATATTGGTTTCAATTGACAATTTCATGCATTGTACGAGAAAAGATACCTTATTCTCATTAGTGTTTGCCTGAATTATACACTAGACAATTAGAGAGTGCACATTTAAAAAAACGAAAAAAAACTTTCAGAAGCACTTCAGACTCCGTGTCTCCACAAGTGACACTTGAAAAAAAAAAAAAGAAAAGAAAGGCACACACAATGAGAGTCATCGTCGCTACCGCCCCTATCGGTTGGAATCGGACCATAACAAAAGTGTTGCGGACCCATTTCAACCGTTCCTGAGTGCATTGTTTTATTTGTACTACACAGCAACTTTTCGCCAGCACAAACAATTCATCCTGAGATATCAAAGCTGCTTACCGTCTATTGACTCAGAAAGGTGTATACAACAACTGAAAATACTTGTCTTTCCTCCATTGTTCTGAGAAACCGACTTACAACAGTAAAAGTTTACCCAAATCGGTTACAACTTGTTCGTGAGGCACCTGGCAGCGCTTTATAGCATGGCTTCCGAAGTCGCGCACGTGCCGATCTCGGAACCTATGTTTTCAGACTTTAGCTTTTAGTGTTGTCGCGTAGATGGCAGCCCTAGCTGGCGCAGTATTGGAAATGGCGTTGGAGGTTTGCAACGGCTTTCGTGCTGAGAAAGCTCCAAATCTTGCGAGTGCTTGTTTTACATTGCCGTCTTTTGGTGCGTTACAAATTTGAAACATTTTGCACTAAAGGGTAACTGAAATGTAGATTTCATAAGGCACAGGCCAATGGAAGTGGAGGACAAACAACTGGCCGCGTCTGGGCTCCCAATGCACATCTTCCGCATTGCGGGTGTGACGCTTTTCACGCATAACGCGTTGCATAGCGCGTGCACCGCAGCGCCGGAGATGTGGGTTGGACTTCCCACCTGCGGCCAGTAG
Source organism: Dermacentor silvarum (assembly GCF_013339745.2). Classification (NCBI taxonomy): domain Eukaryota; kingdom Metazoa; phylum Arthropoda; class Arachnida; order Ixodida; family Ixodidae; genus Dermacentor; species Dermacentor silvarum. The sequence goes on along the minus strand of NC_051164.1, from coordinate 36,357,064 downwards.
TGTTTTCGTCTACGTTTATTTCCGTATTCCTTATCATTTCCACGTTTCGTTCAAAGAGAACAATTAATTTCTGCTATACATGGGCTAGATTCATTTCTATTCGTTGTTCATTATTTTTATTGGGCTAACAAAAACCAAGCCAGTCAAATCCCTTATTCTCTTCGCTGAAACCCTAACACATCATAGAAGCTGTGCGGTGCCAAACACGGCTGTAATTTGATAGCGTTCCAACTGCTGCAAGCGTCATTGTGCATAAAACCAGATGTGGAGCAGCCGCGCGCACTGTCTCTCAAAATTTACTGGAGCTATATGTGCAAACTGCCTTCGGGGTTCTGGGTCCAGCTCCGGCGTCGCATCCGCGCGTACGACGCTGTTACCGGTCTCTGAGATTAAAACTGACCTGACGTGTGTCAACCGACGACCGCTGCTCTCGGGGTGACAGCATTTCTTCACGTGGAAGAACTTAATTAAAAACTTTGTTGGGTCTGTGCAGTGGACAACAGGTTCCCGCACCTTTGAACTTCTCCTTCCTGAACTCACTGTGTTTACTCCGGAAGTGTTACTGTCTGCTAAATTTATTTACATAAGAACCGAGACATCCTGTGCCTCTTCTTGTCTTTATTAAGAAGTTCGAGCTTCTGCGACAAGTTCAGTGAATCTAAGCACGAGTACTTGGAAAAGACGTTCGATGGCTTACTTTGAATATACCCTACCTTGGCCAAGCTCAGTGACTATAGCGTTGTGCTACAGAGCGCCAGGTCGCAGGTTCGTTTCATGGCCACGGCGGCCGTATTTTGACTCAAATCAAATGGGACAGAAAAATAACGCTATTAATTCAGGCTTAGGTGCATGCTACACAAATTCCGATGGTCAAGATAATCTGGAGGCCTTCACTACGACGTTTCTCATAGACCCAGTAATACTCGCTGTCGTTAAATCACATGAATCAATCATTAAATAAATTTGAGGATAGTAGGATAGTACTTTCTTTATATTGTACAAGCACAATGATAGGGAGAATCGGACAGGCAGAATATAATGCTTGGTGAATAGGTTCAGAGCGTTAGGAGCAATTTATCTAGATGCACCAGAAAAATAATTCTGATGACTTATCTTGGTTATCAAAGGAAATTATTGTGCTGGGCTTGCATGCAGCGATGTGTTTACGAGATTTACTGCCTGGAAGCATTCAAGGGATAACAACATTTCTGTGAAAATAGACGATAGACCACCTGTTTATTCTGTGTCAGTTGTAGTACTGTATGTGAACACAGTTTAGCAACAACTTCAGCAAGGCAGTCAGGGTTGTTGAAACGTAAGGCTTCCACTCGCTAGATTCTATTTCTCTCACGTCATCCACAGTTCACGGCGAACGGAGCTGGCGGAGTGTCGATGAGGCCAGTGGCCACATGAAAATAGGAATAAAATGGCATGGAAACAGTTGCAATATTCGGGCCTTCACTGCAATATTCCGGTTCTCAGTGCCTATTTTGTAAACGAATTATAAGGAAATTTGGACGTCAGTAAACGCGTGAAAATCTCTTATTAACAAATTTCTTTTGATAAATCGTTTAATATATCAAGAAAACAGACCGAGCCACACGACGATTGGTCGTCGCATTTTGAAATTGAAGAATGCCGCATAATCGTGTATGGTCACCGCTAGATGCACACTCATGTGGCCGGAAGCCTAACAATACAGCAGGGGTTCCTGGATGCTCTTCGAAATTTGCTTTGAAACTCATCGGTGTTCTTTACATTGCCTCACAACACACTTATTGTGCACAGAGAGGCAAAACTTTGCAGTCCTAATTAAACCTTCGGACACCTTTATGACGAATTTGCTGAAGCTACTCTCAACTATTGCTAGCATTTATACGCTCCTTGAGCATTGAGGAGCTTTCTCAGTATACTACCGCAGCATATTCAAATGTGTTCAAATGTATTTATCCAAATATGTTTGCTCCACGTTCGCGCATAACTTGTGAAGGCTGTTTGTACAAAATCCTGTTACAAATAACTTACTCTAACGGCACCTTAGGCTCAGAAATGGACAACGCTGTCAAGTTACGGCAGAACCATCCGCAAACCAGTAATTTTCTCAGAAACATTACTGCTCCACCATCTTTTGCTACGATGTAGGCACCTGAAGCATAGTTATAAAATTACCGTTTGACGGCGCTGAACCTAAATAGCTGGTACAGTTTAATCTGTCCCTTTACTTTACACATGCAGTCACTTTGCATCACCGGGAAGCCGGCTTACACAATTCGTGACATCCTGAACACATATCAACGTCCATGAGTAGCCGTGTAAGTGTTTTACAAGAACACTCCATGTGACAAATGAGCCACCTTGAAGCGATATAGGCAGATCCCCAATATATCTGTCTCTCGCTTGACGTTTGGTCCAGTACGATCACACCTGGAATCCGATGTGGAGCTTCTTCACTGTCAGAAAAAAAAAAACACTGGATATCACCGCTTGGATGCTGCGAGTATTTTATGTACATTTTCCCACGAAGACATTATTTAGTAACGGCTTTGGAACCAACTTACATATATTGAATTTTCGTAATTATTGTAGTTTTCTGGCCTTTATATTATTACTAATTTTGATATAAATAGTCGCACAACTCGCTTTTTATTTTCCTGTAGGGCCTGCTTTAGTCCTTCCGTACAATGACGACACCTCTTACGTTCTTCCAATACATGAATAATAAAATACACGATATGCAATGAATGCAATTATTGCTTTTGTTTTGCAGAAGTACACAGAAAGGTTGTTAAACCTTTCTAAAAAAGCTCCGCAGCTTAGCACACATTAAGTCAAATGCATTCCGTCACATGTATAGGGTTTGGGCGTTGATACCAATATACTGGCTCACCATGCTTATGAACTCTCGCCAACAAAGACAACTTCTAGATGCTCTCAGCGTCTTGTAAAAGAACCCGTGAGCAGTCATTTTCCGTCTTTATGGTCGCCATCCTACATTTGGTACGCGACAGAGAGATTGTGTAGTCTAGAGGTCTCCCTGCTGCATCGACTCCGAACAGTGTCAGCGCGTACTCCGACGGATTGGCTATAATATCGAACTCGACGCGTCACCAGTACCTGTGACCAGGAAGAATCACGTTCATGTTCAACACCTTGTAGTGTCCTGGACTCGCGATAGAGCGGAAATTTTTAACTGAAGACCGTCAGCGTTTAGGCATGCCACACGGTGGTTGAACGGTATTCAAATTGTTTCAGAGAGAGGGTAGGAACCCTGGGAGATATGGACGTAGCCTCTGCTAATAATATTTAGTAGACTCATTTCAGAGCGTTGAATCGGGAATTGAGCTGGCTGACCGACAGGCTACGGGCTTGTATTGTGTTCCTCCTAGCTGTTCAGGTCGTCTTGTTTACCCGTCCTGCACTACGCTTGTTAATGATGACACACTGAATGATAAACATCTAGCATTCCCGTTTTACACTTTACTGAATTTCCGCGCTGGGACAGTCTGATTGTCGGCAAATCTCTCAAGGCTTGACCAACCTGGCGCATACCTGCCAAATCTCCCGGATTACGCGGGAGACTCCCGGTTTTGGACCGTTTCTTCCGGTTGTACGGTTGACAGGAAAATCTCCCGGAAATTGCGGTTGTGTCTCGTTTCTATACGCGTCGAGCGCTTTGTCAGGCCACATTCGCAAAAAGAATTCAACCCAATCCAAACCAATCCAGTTGGTAAACTTTTTAGAGCGCAAACAAGAGACAAGGCACAAAAGTGAGGTCAAACACAGGGCAGGCGCTACTTTCAACTGTTTATCAGTATGCTGTATGCTGTTTATCAGTATGCTGTTTATCAGTATGCTGTTTATCAGTATGTAAAGTTCATCAAGTATGCACCAACTAGGCCCACAGAAAGTTCTTCTAATCCAGTTGGCAAGTTTATCGCGCGAAAAATTGTTACGAAAGTAGTTGAGAAACCCTATCTATGCGCTATTTCGTTAACCGCAGAGCCGCTTCTTACGCTGACGGAGTTGTTGGGTGCCCTAGTGGCCCTAGCCTCATTAAGCTAGCTAGCTAATGCCGCATTCCGGCACTAGCAACACTAGACTCTCCATCGTTCTCCTCAGCGTCAGCCGCTCTGGCATTGCGTCACAGTCAGTCATGGCTTTAAGAGAAACGTGCGCTAGCGCAAAAAGTGTTTTTAAGTATTTTACTGTAGTGCTCAGCCGAAGTGACGTTGGGTATTTTGTTTATGCAGCAGAGCAATGCAGAGTGCGAGGGGCAATTTAACATCGGGTAAAATGCGAGGACGCAGTTCCGCTCATCCATGTGTCCCTTCGTCTAAGACGCTGGGAAACGTCATACTCGCAAACTGTGAAAGAAATTAACTTTCTTACAATCAGGCATTATCTGACGAATTTTTTAACACTCGCCGTGGTTTCTTAGTCGCTTTGGTATTGCGTTGCTAAGCATGAGTTCGCGGGATCAAATTTCGGCCGCGGCGGCCGCATTTAGTTGGGGGCGAAATGCAAAAACACCCGTGTGCCGTCCATCGGGTGCAGGTTAAGAACCCCAGGTGGTCGAAATTAATCCGGAGTTCCCCACTACAGAGTGCCTCATAATCAGGTCGTGGTTGTGGGACATAAGACCCGAGAGGTTAATTGAATTTTATAGAATTTATGAATACAGAATTAGCAACAACGAAATGCTTGCAAAAGTGAGACACTGATGTTCATGTTGTCAGTTGTATAAAGGTAAATAAAATTGTAAGAAAGTTCACCTTGCAGTACTTGACAATATAGACGTCGGGGGCGGGGGGTGTAACCAACTGACCCTACCCCCCCCCCCCCCCCCCCAGTCGGAAGATCTCCCGGATTTAGTTTCTTCGAACTTGGCAGGTATGCTGCAGTCATCATCATCATTGCTTTGAAGCCTACCAGTGAAGCAACGTTCATATTTTACCATTCGACTTAATGCCCACTTCGAATATTCTTAGCTGATGTCCAATAATTGTTGAACTTTGCTCTGAGGCTTATGACTCAATTTCAAAGAGTCAGTAAGCGAGGTAGTGACGCGGTGATGTATTCCACCTATAAAAGGTGAAATATAAGTGTCAACAGTATCATAAGCCTTCTTCCAAGTCTGTAGTTGTCGACACCATGTTGACAGGGGGATGCGTTATCCACTTACCTTGAAAGCCTTTGTTCCGTTTGAAGTGGAGGAGAAGCAAGTTGTTATACAAAAAAAGAGAGAAACCGCGGTAACTGTTTCAAACAGTGGTGGACACCTTAACCACGAGCTTAAAGAACACAGACGATAATTTGCTTCTGAATGCGTAATTTTTCTCACTCTCTCGGGCAAGATGTGCAGCTAGTGTGCCTTCGTTAATAGACATCCTGCTCTCTACATTCTCCTCTGTTTTTTTTTTCTACGTGCACATGCCCTATGCAACTACGATGTGTCAGCGAACTGCTTATCCTTATGACGCAGTATGCAAAATAAATGAGTGCCTTAGTAATGGTGTAAGACAACGAGTATATATATTTTGAGGAAATTGGTGATTGTAATCGATTTGAAAGTTGTATCTGATGATACTTTAGCCACTAAGACATATCGCTTACGATTGAATAAAGCACAGAAAGGTACCCTTATGGGGATAGGGTGACGAAAATTTTCACGAGCTTAAGGATCCTTTGTTTATGACAGCTATTCGAAAAAAAAAGAACATGCGGTGCTCTCCTAAATGTTCAGGCGCACCATGCGTGCTGGCAATAATTTCCCGATTTGGAAGTTTCTGTAGATATCAGGTTGGCCGTAGGAGATGTGCGATTAACGCAGTAGCGCTGTCAAACCACTTGCAGAAAGAAAGCATTCTCTGAAATAGCTGGCAGCACACCTACCTTGGTATTTTTACACGCGTACCACAACTGCGTCGCGAATCGATGAGGTCAAATTTGGATGAAATCACATGCAGTACTTTGCGGTGCTCGTTTATTGAGGCTCTTCGAGCTCGGAGATGAGGCAGGAATAGAAGACTTTCACAAGCACGTAACAACATAAACAGGCCGAACGTCTGTATGCTTATCACGACTTAAAGCTTGTAAGAAGTGTTGTCGAACATTTCTAGCACTGGTTCTGTGTCTCTTTATACTTTAGTAGCTCTGGTTCTTTCTTTGGCTTTTAGCATGATAAAACTGCAAGAAAGATCATTAGAGAGATATGCTACTTAATGTGCGTAAGGTTGAAATGCTAACACTGTATTTGCAGTGTTAGCTTTAGCGTTGATTCCTCGTTTTTTTTTTGCGACTAGTAGTTTGTGCATATGTAAGACAAAATTCACAAAGAATGACGTCATTTCATTCGGAGATTTAAACTATCAAGGGCACCAGAAGTACGAGCACCAGTGAAAATTTTGCGTACATTGCACCACCTAGCCTTGCTTTGGAATATTATACACGAAGAACCAGCCCTGCGAGAATGAGCGCGACATTTGTAATAGGGAACGTTAACTCTCATGCGTACAAAGTACATGTTGAAACCATCGCGGCATCCCGGGAAAACACAACCGTTAGACATGAATAACGAGTGTTTGACACGATAACTTCAAGGCGAGAACAATACTGTTTTTGTTCTATACAAACAAGACATAAAAACATCTTCGTGTTTATCACGTGACAATACACAGCGGTAACAACGTTATACAGCACGGCATTCTTTCCGTTTGCCTCCTCATCGTAATCTCGAAAGACGGAGAGTATGCTTGCAGGTAAACATCTCTCAGGTTTTCATGCCTACATTATCAGTGAAGACAAAGATAATGTCATTCATATCCACATGGCTGAAAGAATACTGGCGCAGTCAAATCTGAACGAGGTGACAAACGACGCACACAGTCTGGGGCATTGGGAAAAACAACCATGCAAGGGAAATTACGAATAGTTCAGCACTCCACCACTAGCATTTTCCGCTCACATTTACACACTGGTCACAAACAGCCTTCACAAGTTATGCGCGGACGTGGAGCAAACATATTGGGATAAATACATTTCAACACCCTGTCTCGTTCAATAAAATTGTATTTATGAGATTCTCTCTCAAAAGTTGTCCGCTCCACAATTGCCTGAAGAGAAATATCGCCTTCATTGCGCGAGGTTACGCTCCCGAACGTCGCAGTATGGCGAGGTACGGCTTGTAGAGGGAAAAATACAAAATTGTCCTCAAATCGGCCTAAAAGAAACACCGAACAGTCAATGGCGACTTTTTGATTTCAATCAGGCCGTTGGACATAACTATGTACACATTTCTCAAAACACTTCGCATGAACCTTTACTTACTTTGCAATTTTCTAACTGCACCCACGTGTTCCACCATTTTGCTGGGGATGATGAATTAGCTTAGTGTAAGTTGCAGTAGCTCTGAAATTTACCTTTGGTTTTTTGAACCCTTCTAGTGAGTAAAGGAACCATTTCGTGATAATTTCATTGCCCCTTTGCGTGACTTTCGTTCCTTCTGAGGGTCTACACTTTAATAGAAGCACTACAATTGATGCAGGGGCGTTCCTGTTACAAATAACTCGTTGTAACGGCATCTTACGCTCAGAATTCGACAACGCTGTCAAGTTACGGCAGAACTATCCGCAAACCAGTAATTTTCTCACAAACATTACTGCTCCATCAGCTTTTGCCACGATGTACGCACGATTCCAAAATTACCGCTTGACTGCGCTGAACCTAAATAGCTGGATACAGTTTAATGTATCCCTTTACATTACATATGCATGTTCTTTGCATCACCAGGAGACCAGTTTACACAATTCGTGTCATCCTGAACACACAACAACGTCCATAAGTAGCCCTGTAAGTGTTTCATAAGAACACTCTAAGTCACAAACGAGCCACCTTGAAGCGATATAGACAGATCCAAAATATATCTGTGTCACGTTTGACGTTTGGTCCAGTACGATCACACCTGTAATCCATCGTGGAGCTTCTTCCGTCAAAAAAACCCTTTCTATCACCGCTTTGATGCTGGGAGTATTTTATGTACATTTTCCCAAATAAACGTACAGCCCCTCAGTTCATCCGCTCACAAAAAGTCCTCAATTGTGGTGTCCCTGCAACGATTCTGCTGCTTAGCGCTCTTCTTCTTGGCTCCTTTGGCACCGGTAGCTTGCAGCTGTAGAGCGCCGCGCTGGTGCAGCGGCGGGCAGGGCGATTGTCACAAAGCGAGCGGATCGCCCGGTACCTGCGTCATGGAAGATGGGATAGCCACCGTCGAGGTGGCGTATGACGTGAACGTGTACGTCGAACCAAGGCGTGTCGTGCCGTTTCTGGACGAACAGCGGTTGTTGGTGGTGGCAGACTTGACGCGGCAGCGCGGTGCGAAGCAGGTGCGATGGCAGCATCGTACCATGCGGCGTCTGAACTTGCTGGACATGAAGCAGTAGACGATGGGGTTCAGACAGCTGTGCACGAACGGCAGTAGGTAGAATAGCACGCGTACAGCATACACTCCGTGGTTGAACACATTGAGGCAGCACTTGACGACGATTTCCATGACCAGCCGGGGACCCCAGCAAAGCAGAAAGAGGATCACCACAAGTATCAGCATCTTGATAACCTGCAGGCAACGAAAAAGAGAAATACATGGAATGAGCTGCATTTAAAACAAAATACAAGGATTTTCGAAGAGGTTGAGCAGCAGACCGCATCGCAAACAACATATTTCATATAACTATTCTGAACACTGACACGAGGACGAATTAATCATGTTCAGAGTTCTATAAAGAAATATCATCATCTGGTAAGAGGAATGGTATGTTGCAATTAACATAGATACTGATTTAAAATACTGATTTATATCATGGTAACAGTATGCGGACAGGTGGTAGCTGCAAATAAGTATGTCGTTAGCTCCAACTTACATCATTATTCAAATGATATCTCACTCTACTTCCTTACCGATATAAAAGCAGGGTGATAATGAAAGTTGACACTACGTCCACTTTCTGAATGTGTACCTGTTGGCGTGCTCTCTTGACGTCTCTTATGTCAGAGTTGGCATGGCCCCGAAGGATGAGCCTGCAGTTCGGCTGCTGCTGTGCTGGACTGGGGAGAGAACCCAGTCTGGGCGTCGTGGGTGCCTGGCATTGGTAACTGCAACAGGTCAATTTATTACTTTATGGTACTGTGCACCAAACCTTGTTAGGATTACCTCCGAGGATTAACCAGACTCATCATTGACACCATCCTAAAATACCAGTCATCCCATCAGTGCACGAGATTCAGTGGCAAGGAGATAAACAGTTAGGACATTATACTAAAAATTTCTCATTGTTGAGTAGAAACGAAGGTATATAACACGTAGGACTACCAGATAATTATTGTTATTAGTAAGAAAAGCACTCATTGATGATCATCATAATAAAATTTGATCATAGAGTACCAAACACTGCTCCGAATGTTTTGCTTATCAAAAGCAAAATGACCACTGTGGTGTTTTTAGAAAATTCTTGATAGCATGCAGGAAAGTAGCCTGAAAGTAAGGACGATCAGAGTGGCATTGAACACATTGACGCTTAGCAGGAAAAAGCTGTTATGCACCACTGAACTAGCCTGCAAGCTGACAGAACAAAGTATAGAATAAGTCTGACTTAGACGACACCGATAAATAAATTGTTGATATGTTAATTCATTAGAAGTTCTACCATGATTATAATTTTTTTCGCGCCTTCATTTTGAACTGCCAGGTGTAAACGCTATGCGAGCTTTTTCTTTTGTATTTTTTCTTCTTGATTTTATTTTTTCATCATGCTTACACACAAAGCAACATAAATAATTCTGGTGCAAACGATGTGTTTCGTTGAGTGCTCGAAAACAGCGTGCTGCTGTATCAATGTGGTAGAAGTTGTGCGTACCTAAACTTTGCCGATTGAGTGAGCTGGTCCATGGTCTTTGTGCTGACCCACAGTTCTAGGATGACCCATGAATAGCAGACGATCATGACCACCGACGGGAGAGCGAACAGTGTGACGAGACGGTACCACGACACTGACTGGCCTTGCCAGTCGTGCTCGTCCTTGCATCTGTAGATGGTCACGTTCACCCGATAGTTCGTGAACGTTGTCTGGATCACGTTCTGCGCAGTGAGGTATAAATAAAATTTGCCGTGGAGTATGTCACTGTCATAACATCGATTAAAACAGTCCTCTGAGAAAACATGCATAGATTTCCCGTTGAAAATGAGTGTAGACAGAAACGATGGCAAAGTAATTACTGTCATTAAGGTGTAATTCGGCCTACATTAGGGCGACGTATTATCGTAGAGGTGCCTGTTGCTAAGGGACCTTGTGTGGCGGCATTTTGCCTACCAATGCATGTTCAAAAGCAGAAGGTACAAGTGGTCCTTTCTTTATGCCGGTCTATGTTTGATGCGACAGCATCAAATGACCCATTGATCCAAAAAGCCACCGTCTGCAGCAGCGAAACGGCTCTTAAATTCCCATTGGCTACTACTCCCCGTCACCAGCGCGCCTCAGTGAAGCAGAGCGGGGGAAATGTTGCTGCGTAAGGGGAGAGGGCATCGCTGCGACGCCGCGTCATCAGCGCACCTCAGCGGAGCAGATACGACTACGCCACACTGCGGGGCGAGATGGGTTGGCGTCGGCGAGGCAGTCACGTGACACGCGCGTTCGGGTGCCGCGGTTTCGCTCGCGGAAGTCGGCTCGCTACCGAGGCTATGGTACGCGGCTGCATTGGACGCCTTTCCCGCTGCTGCTAACTTATGAAAATTGGACTTTCTCATCCCAAATTCCTGCGTTGAAAGGAAACATTTGGACATATCCTTGAAAGTAGTGCGTGGGTTATTATAACAGAAGCTGCACATGGTTATATGCGAGCGCAAATGCTGAAAGGTGTGCGCTGACTTGTACCATAAGCATAAATTGAACGCGGACAGGATATATATTACCATAACACCTTTTACGCGTATTACGTGGTAGTGCGACATGTAATCACTCTTAAACCGGTTTCTAACCATACAATAGTTTAAAAGTACATAGGGTGCGGCGTCCGGCGTCCTTAGGCCTCCGGTAACGCACGTTAGCTTCGAAAAAGAACGGATTGGAGTAGATTCGGAAATTGTTCATGTTTTAGTTTATGCTACTGGTACACTGTGAAACGCTGGTTCAACAGGTGGCTGCGGCGAATGCAACACAATAGTAACAAGAATAAAACTACAGGAATGCTACAGCTCGTATGCAGTTGAACGCCTAGAGTTAGCACTGCATCTTACCTTTACGAAGAGCATTGGAAGGGCAACGACGAGGGATACGAGCCAGACGCCCCACATAAGCCTCTTGCAGTTGCTCATGGTGCACACCGTGCGTGAGTGGATTGGGAACACGATCACGACGAACCTGCCATTGGGGAAAACGTACGCCACAATTACAAAAGGATGCAGTTAATTCACTGATTGGTCATTTTTTGATTTGTCATTTGACTGATTTATGGACAAAGCTCAACAATAAAAAATTACATACGAGCCACAAAAGACGCCGTGTTGTAGGGCTCCGGCAAAATGTTGATCTCCTGGGCGTTGTTTGACGTGCATTCAACGCTCGTTAGATTATCTGGTTCCACACGCAACGAAGACGCAATTTGAAATGTATTGGTAAACTAGCCCCTTAGTACGTCTGCAGTGATTTATTAGTTTTTTATTGGTAACAATTTCGGGGAAAGCTTTCTGTAAAGAATAAACCTACTAGTATGGGCGTAACTGAACACAAAGCGACAACCATCGATGGCGGTGTCGTTTTGATTTGGCAGTTTTAGCTGCAATGACTCACCATTAAGTATTCCAATCATTTGCGTGGATGAAATATATGAGCATAGTTTTACAATTAAATTATAGCTTTCATAGCAGTCGAATGACGAGATAATGCTCTTTCATGGTGGTGCTTTAATTGGCGTTGTGAAGGAATCCGCAGAACGCAAATATTGCTGACAGGATTTACAAGTTTACTTACGTGTACATTATGGCATCTTACGGTGTCACAGTTGTCTGGAACAATAACCACTGGGCTAGAAGGTGCCATTGGAAGTAACTGTGACAAGCTTGCTGCTTAGCAACGCGACAGAGCATCGCTATAAATTTTCACCTGAAGGTCCACAACATATTCCATCCCTTTTGCTGCTTTGAGCACGCCATGGGTGACAACGGTATCTTTATCCGGATTTAACAGAAAGGGCCATGCGCCCTTAACGAGTCTCGCTATCTCGCATATATACTTTACTGCTACAGCTGTGCAGCGAAGCCCGGAATGACATTTACTTAAATACTCATGAACCTTCAGTAATTGTTCTAGGAGGATGACCAGTTAAGTTGAATAACCACAGTGTGCAACGCGGTAGTTACCGTACATGATGTGCCCGATTGAGTGAGTGTGCTGTCGGTGCGCCGGCAGACCCAGCAGCAGCAACAAGAAATTCTACGCTCCAAAGCACCAGGCTTGCATGCTGAGGCTGCCATTTCCTTTACCTTTGTGGTAACAACAGAGGTGTAGAATTTGGTTTCAACAAGTAGTACCGCAAGCCTCCAAACATTCACGGTATTGAACAGCGCAAAAGACGAAACGATGGTTAGTAAAGTAGCTTCTTGGGTAGGTTGGCAAAACATTCTTTCTTTTTGAAATATTCTTTGTGCGCAAAATTCGGCTTATGTATTTAGGAACGCAGTGTACACTAAAGACATCGCAGTCATCTACACGTAGTTCAGCTTTTCGCACTGTTAACTTTCTACGCACTGTCCAGCCGATTTTGGCGCACTGAAGCACTCGCGGAATCACGTAACGTTGGTCCTGCATTGCTCTTTGGCGCTATACTTTGTCAGAACAGTGGCTTCTACGACACACTCTTTGCCGCGAATGGTGCCTTCCGGGTGCAAATGCTTCTTCGCCCGCTTGATCGTTCGCAAAGGGAAGCTCCCCATCTCTTGCCGCGATATAGCCCGTTTCTACTTCTCGCGTTATTTAGCGTCCCTGGGCAGAGCAAGGGAGGACATCATTTTGTTATTCCTTCTCTAGTTGGAGACAGTGTGGTATAAAGCAGCTATTCGGAATTTTTGTTGAGCTCCAGGTAAGCATTTGAGCGTCTCCGCTCTAGGCGAAAATGCAGAAAGTACATAAAGTCGCGTTGAGAGCACCACGCCAACACACCACCCAGCTGCGGCGCCACTTGCCGAGTGCCCCATTACGAACGCCGCCTCGTGGTCGCAGTTGGCGGCGTACGACGCTGTCCCATAGCATGAAGAAGTTTATTTACCCGTAAATTAGGCAATACAGTACGATCTTACGGCATGTATAAAACGGCGATATATCGGAGTCAGTGCTGTGCGTACACTTCTCAAGCAGCACATTTCCATCACCAAACTTTGTGATTGGCACGATTGACGAATAACGTGCAGAGGTGACTGGAGCACGTTATAAAGATCATTTTGTTTCTTTTCGCACATTAACGTTACAGCGCTTGTTTTGTGCTGAAGGTAGAAACAAGTTCGCCTACCTTTCGAGCGTAACGGCGACCATGTTGAGCACCGAAGCGAAGGCGGACACCGTCTCGGCGTAAGCGGCCAGTTTGCACACCGTGCCGCTAGCGTCCCACCGAACCACCAAGTATTGAGCCACATCCAGCGGTGCGCAGATTGTGAGGAGAAGCAGGTCGGAGACAGCCAGGCTGACGAGGAACACGCTGGTGACGTTCCTCGAGGACTTGTCACCAGCCATCACGGAGATCACCACCAAGTTCCCGCTGACACCGATGACGAACGCCACCAAGTACGTCACCACGATGAAAAAAAAGTACTCATTCATTACCCATGGCTCCAGCATTTCTTCAGGATAATCGAAGTAGACGTGGCCCGGTGGTAACTGGAGAGCGGTTTGGTTCCACGACGACTCCCCTTCGGGCGAAGGCGTGCGCCAACTGGCGTTGGCATCCAACCCCTCGCAGTCGGTCACTATGGTCGTGTCGTTGAGAGTGAAGCAGTCTTGGGTGATGGGGGCCTCCATGGTTGACGGTGGCCACGGAACAAACATTCGAGAATGTTTCTTTGCAGTGCGTGTCAGGCGAGGGATATACTGAAGGCTAGCTGGTAAGTTTGCCTATCATACGTTTCTTGAGGATAAACATGTGAGTCGACTGAAGTTTGGTGCTTTCTGAAGAAATTCTATTTTTATTCGGCTGCACAATATCGTTTTGTAGCATTCATAAGAGCATAAACATTAGATGAAGGTCTCTTGAGTGAATGATTCCGGTAGCATAATGGAAAAACGCAATATGTGTGCGTTCACATGTGTTACTACCTGATAACCAGATACACTAGTGACGTGTCAACGCCTACTACTGATGCGAACTGCGGCTCACTTCCTCGCTTCTGCTTAGCAACGTTTCTGAAGATTGAAACAGATATTTATGCCTAGTTTCTGTCTTTATAGACATGCGGTAATTCAGGACTTTTGGCGATGTTGTGTTTGGCCTCAAGGTCCTTAATGTCCATCTTGCAGCTTGTCTTCCAATGCCGCTCGTTCTCCGAAGTCTATGTCGCCTTATAACCCCGCTTCTTGCTCGTGTGGGCTAATTTATTTGAAAATGTGTAGCAGAAAGTTTGATATTTAAGGAATTAATTCATGCACTAGCAAGAACATCTACTAGCACATGTCAAAAGACAGTCCCTTCAAGATAATGTATGATGAACTCTAGACTTTAGATGCCAGCCTACACGTCTTCTCTTGCTTGCTGAGTTGCCAGTCAAGAGAATTTTTTAATGTTAACGCAATCCTTCGTCGTTGTTTTTAGTGACGACTTCACCCAGGCAAACTTGTGTCTTGCCTTGTATTTCTGAATGTGTCTGAAGCAATTCGGTTGAAGTATACTGAAGAAGGCTTGTCAATGAAATGGACGGCACACCGGATCCTCTCCCCACACTGTCGTTGTGCAGGAGCTGCGAATTAAAAAAAAAGAAGTTTGAGACGTTAGCAATTTTTGCGTTCATCCAATCATAACTCTCGTACAGCGAAAAAGTTTCACAGACAAGGCTTGCATTTTCAAACATTGATTGCTATTGGAGTCAGGAGCAGATCCGGGACAGCCGTTCCTTCAACAAAGATATGATTCAGGAACCAACTTTATTAAAGCGAAACTTTCCTGCTGAGTTCCAGACATTTTTTCGTACTTATCTGACCTCTAGAACGCGTTTAACGGGATGGCGCCATCTAGGAATGTTGCAGTGAAGTAGTTTACTAGTTTAAAGTTTCACGCATAGAGCTTCCTATTACTAGAAGGAACTGCGAGGCAAGTGTCTATGGTAGCTGTAAGCAGCGGGATTCAGTCAGAATGGGATTAGTGGTTCGTACATAGATTTGCCGTAACTTCGTCATTCTGGCTGCAAACAGCGTTTTGACTTTGAAAATTCATCATTTACCACTAAAAACGGAGTTATGAATAGTAAAATACACATGAATAAAATTATCTGATGGCAGGATTTGAACACAGGATCTCTAGCACACAAGCCTGGTATTGAAACTATTGCCACAGACTTTCGTTTCTTCTTTATTTATAGCTTCACTACAAGCCTAAATAGGTGTTTGCGAATACAGATCACACTAGTTTCATATGTGTTAATCCATCGAACGCATGCGTCGACAAACGGGAATAGACACGCTCCCTCACGGGAAAGCCAGCGCGTTGAGACGCTTGGCTCGTTTCGATCCGCAGTTGCACTAGAAGAAATCGACCAATCAGAAACACCACGAGTGCAAGACAACACTATGAACACCACTGAAAATTTAAATAACTAATATACAGGATGTTTAAGAGAACACTTTCAAAACTGTTAAAAGGTTGCCTGTCGCTGATAGCGCAATTCTATTTCACAAGATGGTCTACTCGAAGAGCTGGACATAGCTTGGACAAAAATTGAAATGCATAATCGGCGAAAAGACATCACTAATTAGGTTTTAACTAATTAACTTATGACCCTTATTGGAATTTACAAATTCTAACTATGGAGTTTGCAAGGCGGATCCACTTGGAACGAATTCTTAGGATGACACTAGTTTTGATAGATTAATTCCAGAACTTTGCACAGAAATGCTTTTGCGTTCCAGTTACTTTCTAAACAAAATATCATTTCATGCATTGAAGCACAACAGTAATTGGAACGTTAATCCATCTATCCGCAAAGTTCGCGAATCACGCACGTTTCATGAGCCAATCAGACCAAGAATGCTTCGCTTTACGTTGATGTAAACTGGAGTTGAGTCACTGTTCTTTTTAGGGGCGAAGCTCCTTAGGGTGTGGGTCTGTCCCTCCTCTGTAGTATGTAGTAGTAGTAGGTAGCCACGTCTACTTTTATGGAAAAAAAATTCCGAAAACATGTGTCCAGCGCGGAATCGAACCAGGGACCCCTCGCTTCCGAACGCGCGGCGCTAACCACTACGCCACGAAGCGCACATGGACACAAGCACCACGATGACAATAAATACCCAACATTTTCGAAAGACTGCGCGTTCCTAACGCGTTTGTGCTAGCGCGTTACGGCCCGTGTAAGAAGCTGGTGTAAGACGCTGTGGCCTCTCCGCCTTACCCCCGTATTCATAAACGCTCCTCGACTTGAACTTGACTTGCCACCGCCTTGGGCAGCGCGTTCGAAACGCGTTGAAGGCGGTAGCAAGTCAAGTTCAAGTCGGGGAGCGTTTATGAATACGGGGGTTATACTCTCTCAGCAGTCAAGTGATGGCGTCGGCAAACGCGGTGCACGTTCCGGCATGTGTAAACGGCTGCGTAAGACGCTGTGGCCTCTCCTCCTTACTAGAGAGTACTGCACGTTTCTAACGCGTTTGTGCTAGCGTCCCCTTAAGCGGGAGATGGTGCAATTATAATGAAGGGCGCTGTTATAAAATAGGAATGACGTCACATATGGCGCGTGTCATTGGTGGAAGTCAATCGTTCGATTTAGTGCGGCGAGACTGGGCGAATTACACGGAAGATTCACGGTTTACCGATGATTCCCTCCGGAGCTTCGCCCACTCATCATCATTCACCCCGTGGACATGCGGTGTTTTTTTTTTTTAGATTTCTGAGAAAGGATGAGAAGGGGCGGGGGTGAAAGGAACGCTGCAATATGCTCAATGCCGTGTTTACGGTAAGGTTCATACGTTTTCAGTGAAGCAAGTGTGCACGCCTACCTCTGTCATTTTCACACGGTGCTTTCCTGTGTGGCGCCTAAGAGAGGCCAGCCTTGTAGGCAGAAATTTCAATAACCTCAGCAATATAAGCACATTCCACTGATTCGGGATAACCTGAGCCATAAAGCTACATTGATGTTTTCAGGCAAGACTATATTAGTTGGATAGGCTTTTGATCTGAACGCGAGAGTGTGCATCATAGTAATCGAGCTCAACCGGTGCCCAATTCCTTTGCAAAGGACAACCGCAGGAAAGACACAAAAGAAGGGCATGCATTTTTCTGTGGTACGTGCAACGAAAGCAACGGAAGTAGCATCTAAAGAATCGGTGAGGCCATGGCAGACTGATTTGCTCATTTGTGAAACATGCTACTATCCGAAAATTGTAATGGGACACAGAACGTAGGCACAAAAACTAGAAACGCTGCTTTACCAATCTCCCAACCAACTAGTTCACTTCATTGGACTAGACGTTAAACGAGTCAGCGGTTCTCTGTTCAAATCAAGCCTTATTCAACAGATTCATTTGACTGAACATCAGCTTGGATTGCTATATTATTTATTAGACAAATCTAAAGCGGTCATCGTCTTGCTTCTTTCCAAACTAAGTGCTACCCCACTCAACTGATTTTTTTATAATGTGATAACAAAAAAGGGGGTATCTGATTAATTACTTTTGAACTCTTGATTCCCTGTCTTATGGTGAGTTAATTAGAAGCAGCCTGTAGCGACCACTGTCTTCCTGAGGTAGTGCCGATCATTTTTATATGTGCGTTCCGTGTACATTCTTCCTTTCTCCTCTCATATGGACACATTACGCCCTAGATACTCATGCTTCATGTTTTGTTAGATACTACAGAAACTCGTATAAATACCGAATGCAGAGCTGACAAGCATGAAGAAAACACAACGCCACTGCTGAAGCCGAGCTTCCATGCAGTGATTATAGAGATCACTGCACTCCTAGAAACTATGTCCAGTGTTCGTTATCGTGCCGAAGAAGCAAGACCTTCTCTGCGTGCAAAAGGGCAGGCCAATGGTGGCCCAGCTATGTGTTTTGGCCCTCCTTTTTGCTAACATGCCAGCAAAGTTTAGACACATTCCTGCCTCAGATTAGTATCATCGGTGCAGCGTTTCATGTCACTGCGTAGCAATCACATCGAGTCGTCACTGATTGAGGCTTTCTACATTTTTGGTGATCCTAGCAGCCTTTATTACTGACAGAAACACAATAGGGCGTAGCGTCTCCAACAATGACGACTATGCGGGTGTGCAGCAATCCGACAATCAATGCGGCATGCGGTAAAGCAAGGCGCGTGAAGGCACGGAACCGGCGATTTTAGTGTTGCTGCGCACTTAAGCTACATTTGTTGGTCGTCCTTGTAGCCCCCCTCCCATATATCTATTACAAGACCTGCTTTTCCGCATTCTTTCCTTTATTGGCCCATATAAGTATAACTACTCCTTTGAATCGCGCAGGAGATCTTATTTGATGCACTTATACTCTATCACCTTCCAACGAGCATCTAGACCCATCCCTTTATTATATTTACCTCTATGGTATTTGGAATAGAAACATCGGTTTACCATCGCCAAAGTTTCAATATCGGAGTTCCCAGTCTTCAAATTGGCCTGAAGGCTTGTAGAAGGGAAGGGTATAGTGCATGGGATGATAGAATACGGCCTGGGCCACAGTTGGAGTTGGGAGCGAAAGCAAGGTTAGAGCCCCACTTGGAAGGCTCCGAACCAAGGTGCAAAGTGCTGCGAATTTCAAGTACGCAATTGATCCATTCTGCCACATGTACTGTACGTGACCCAAGCATGGAGGATGAAAAGAAAACTTCGAAACAATCTAAGGCCAGCAAAATGACCGGTAATATGGGGTGTGTTAAGAGTAACAAGTAAACGCGTGTAGCTGATACAAAAGTTCACAATTAGAGGGACACATTCCGCTGGGGATGTAGTGTGATACCTATAGGGCAAAGCATAGTTTTCCGACAAAAACGACGAGATGAAACCCTGGCCCTGCGGTCATTCAGCTACGATGGGATCGATGGTTATTAAATTTATTTGAGTAATTTTTGGTGCATACAGCTTCAGACATTCTCGCGGTGCTATTTTTTAAGCTTTATCTCTCTGAACGTCCAAGCAATCCTAGTTTACCAGAGACAACAAGGAAAAAAGGTCTCTGCAGACACGCATAATCATTATGTTTAGCATCCTTGCGTTCAGGAAGCAATACTTTATTGAAAATGAACAATTTACAAGTTCACGAAGTCATTTGGAAACAAAAAGACGAACTTTGGCAAGTGCTAGTTCCACCCATCGTGCGCTTGCTGGCTGTGAAGCCATAGTTGCAGCACCCGTAGCCACTAACGCCAGAATTCCAGATAATATTTGTTCTATAAAGCTCTATACAACATGCATGGCCTCCGAAATCGGGTGAGGCCACACACGGTGCGCCGCCCGGCTCGGAGGCCATGTAACGGGGAACCAGTATTCTGTTGTAGCAAGAGAACAGGCGCCCAAGAAAAGGAGACACTATCGAAGGCTGCAATTGATTAACGATGAGGACGGTTGCAGGCGTGTACTGGATCCTGGTGGCCCAAGACAGGGATAAATGAAAAGCTGTGAGAGAGGCCTTCGTTCCGGAGTGAACCTAATTGGGCCTATGATGGATAGACAGCGAACTGCGTCGGCCACAGTGACGTAGCAAATTAGGCGCACGTAAACTTCGCAAGGAAGTGAGGTCGGTGGCTGTGTGCGAGTTATTATTTCTAGCATTCTGATCAAAGTGTGCGTAGTTTAATATAATTTTGCGTAGGTTCAATTCTTAATTTGCATGTTCTTCGATGTTACTTCTAAAATCCCTTCTCACACGTCCAGAGGTTCGTAGGCGATTCGTTCGGAGGACACTGCACTTACGCAAGCAGTTCATCCCTTGAACTTCAAGGAAGCTTCAATTATAGATTACTGTCCACATAAAATACACATTCTGCCTCTAAGGTTACCAGGAATAACATCAGCACAGAATATATATAATGCTAAAACGGCATAAAACGTTTCTTTCATTACTTAAAACAATATTTCGACTTCGATGCGCGCTTGGCGATGAGTTCTCTTAGCCTTACTAATTCATTCAACAGTGTTGCAGATGGTCAACAGAATTTTTTTATTCATCTGATTTTTTTCATTTTGCTTAACACGTATCACTAATTTCTGCAGTGTCGTTTAGTCACGTACGCTCTCACTACGCTCGTGCCTACGCAAGTGAGAACTTACGGTGCTCGAAAAGAGGGAACAACGTGTCGTGGACATGTAGTGCTTGTGTCGATGTCTCTACTGACAGCGTTTTTTTTTTCTTTAATTCTTGTAGCGAGGCTAAAGCAAGTCATTAATTATTCTTGCTGACGGGAGACGAAAGACGAGCGCCTTAACATTCGCCGGCTTTCAAGCATTCTACAGAACTTCTTGCTCCAGAAACGAACAACATAATGAGAAATGTGAAATAGATAAAAAAAATTATTCACCCTGTTTTCCACCGCCATTTTCAATGGTTACGCAATCGTGTTTCATCCTAACGGTGGATGTAGTTTCCCCACTTTCTTGCTGAAACAAGGCGCTCGCCTTTCACCCACTTTCGGACGAAACATTAGCATGCGCTCCAGAAACTGGACCCGCGAGAGGGGGCTTAGCGACAAGCGGGGGATTTCCTCGGAGCGTCATGAGCTTTCTTTATTTGTCCTTATATAGTGTTAATCGGAATCGGCCTTTCGGGCTTCTTCGCTTGCCCTGCGAAGCGCGCGTTCAGCTTACTGCAAGTCTGTCTGCGAGTCATCTTTCCGCCTCTTCGCTGGAAAACGGAGGAGGTGGCCATCGCATCTGGTCCTTAATCCAGCACATCTAATCCTCGCCTGATGGCAAAGGGCACGTTTTCTTTTTTTTTTATCGCTCTCTCTTCAGTTCTCCAGTCATCGTGCAGCCTCATTTCTACTTCTATACACGCAAACGATGAAAGCTGTGAACATTTAGTTTTCTTCTTTCAAATCTTGCCACGTGGTCTTATTTGTAGAGGCTTTATCAGAAACTAACAAAAACGAAAAGACTGCAGACCTAACCCTAAGGCTTGAGCTCGAGCAACAGGCATGAAATTACCAAGGCTTTAGAAAGGGGGTCAGCAAAACCAAAAAATTTGATGCGGTGCTATCAAAGCAGGCCAGGCGGCATCTCCCGCTCAGAAAGTCTGTCCACGCTGCCGCTTTCAGTAATCCGCTCAGTTATACGCGAGTGGTTCCCTTATCAACGCAGAAAAAAAAATCTAGAAAAAAAGTCGCCTGCACTTTTTCCAGCGGCTTCGCACGTTGTCGCTTTTTTTACGTGGTTAACAGTGTGGGTCATCGTAGGTATACGATATGATCCCTTTTCGGTTGCGCGCTGTTCTAATAAGGAAGCGATCCATTCCTTTGCAGCTGCACTCGACGGGAAGCAGTACTTATTTTGACTGAAAAACGTTGCAAGCCCAACCCACGTTTAAAAAAAAACGAATGCGCCACGGGTGACGGTGTTAGCAAATACCTACTGTCTCGACTTTAAATTATGCCGAAATTTCGAAACGATGCATGCGCCAGATAGGTCAGTCCTGCTGCCTGAGCCAGACTGTTCATTGAGGCGAACAATAATTGCTTGAAAGGTCCAGTAAATGTTTACTTGTTAGTGAATTCTCAATCAGTAACTAACTAACCCATTTAGGACATATGTTGCATTGATGGATTGAAGCCACTGTGACATGGCAAGTGTGGCTGGACACGTTGGAGGACATGAGGATCTCAGAAAGAATACTTACAAAGCTTTCTTTCGATCTTTTTTTTAATTTTTCTTTTTCTTTGGTTTTCATACATTCGATCATTACACACGAAACGCTTCTGTTGTCGTCTGCGCCGTGTCTGCATCGTTTTCTTCGAATTTGTTCTTTTTTGGCGGAGGGGAGAGGATGCAGGTCTTCGCCTCTACTATGCATTTTTGCACAACCCCTTATGCAATTATACTAACGTTCATAATAAAACTTCATGCATAAAACAAAACGCACATCGTGCCTCCCAGCAACAACTACCTCTGCGGCGGCTACCTGCGCCCTGCCTGAAAAACAAGGCTGTGGGGCCGCCTAGCAAATTGCTACTGAAAGTGGCCGTACTTTCGCGACGCTCTCAAGCAGGCTTCGAAGACGCACCACTAATCTAGTAACTCCGATGGAGAGATTTCTTTGAGTGCTTGCTGTGCACTTCAGCAGACACGAGGAAGCGCGCCCAGCCGTCAGATGAGGGAACACTTATTTCCATAAGTATAGGATACGAGCCGTAATCATGACGAAGGTATAAGGACGGTAAAGAATCTTTGCACAGGCACAAAAGGAGAAGCAAATGTTTCGTTAAAATAAAAGTAAGTATGTTTTGTTGTAATGATTCGCTCGCTGTTGGTGGAGTGGTCGCGTCAAGGCGATGGGAAAAACCGGAGAGGAGTAATGACAGAGTGCGCATGCGTACGCACATCGAAATTTTCTCAAATTTTGAGAAATTTAGGAAACTTGCAATTTGGTTGAAAGTAGGTATTTTATCTGCATATAATAGCTTTAGTACCGTAATTTTTTTATAAGTGTGACTGAGTAGCTATTTTAATAAATAAAATAGAATAGCCCGTCTTGATAACACTGTTTCCAACCTGTCGTAGCAGCCCTGTGGCTATGACCTTCTGGAGCTCAGCGCGAGGGCCTGGATTTGATTCCCTGCAGCGGCGGCCACGTTTCTATCGCTGCGAAATAAGAGCTCTCATGTACTTGTATTAGGTGCACATTAAAGAAACGGAGGTGGTCAAAATTAATCCGGAGCTCTCCACTATGACATCTCTCATAGCCCGAGCGTTGCGTTGAGATGTTAAGCTTAATGAATGAATAAATGAAAGAAACAGTTTGTGCCCTACAACGTTTCTTAAGATCATGCATTAGCAATCGAGATAAAGTGCATAAGATTAGTGATAGCTTTACCCAAAATGAAAGGGATCTCGCAAAGCATTATGGCAACATGGAGGGGCTTGTGGTGCCCCTGTTACCAGGTTCATTATTTCAGATAAACTTTAGAGTCAGGCCATGCACACTATAAACCGATAAATTACAAGGCCAAAACAGAGTTGCCGCCATTGAAAAATCCCTGAACTCAACTTACTGCATTTAACACTCCAATATTATCTGCAGCAACTGTAGGTACGACCTTCTCATATAGGTAAGCGAATGGTGTTTATTTATATCGTTAAAGTAGAAGGAATTGCAAGGTAGAGTTTAGAACTCTAGAGGTGTGGAGAAGTATTTTGATTCTTTAACATGACGCATGTCTACTACTTTGGAGTAAACAAATATAAAATACAAATTTAGCATTTAATTCCTCTTTTCCTTCAGTTGCGGTTGTGCTGCTCTAGACCACTCAAGAAAAATGTGTTTACGCGCAAATAAATTCAGCTTGCTTCATACGGCTGTAGCTGTGGCCGCTATATTGAATTTCTTTTACTTTTATTCTCATTAACTTAGATATTTCTGGGCTGATATCAAGTATAGTTCCAGAATGTAATTACATTACGAATGACTTCTTAGCACGAAATAGTTTTCACTGATAGGAAATGAACATTTGCTCCCCAAGACTGTTTCAACAATTTTACGCGTTTGAGTAAGAAAACCTTACGCGCAGAATCTCTTGTGAGAGTTATCTCAATTGTGCCTAACCATTTGCTACTAATCACCTGCTGTTTCGTCGTCGTATGCTGCTGTGTTTGGTATAATTGCGAGAAACACCGCGAAGGAATCGTGACAACACCGAAATAGTAACTGAGACCAGCATGAGACGACGAGCAAGAGGCGAGTTGTAGCAATGTTCACTCATGTTATATGCTGGTGCGTTTGGATGATGCCGCTGGTTTGTGTAAGATCAGCACTCGCCGATGCGTGCTGTAGTGCGTGACGTAATAGAACAGTGTCACGATTGGTAGATTTCGCACATAGACGTCGTCGATGACGCTGCCTCCTCTTGATACCAACCATTATGGACTGCGCTCAACCGTACCCCGGCGGCGGCTGCTTTTGGCGCGGCCGCGCGGGCCCTATCTTGAAAGCCATCTGCGATGGCAACTCAGTGCGCCGAGTGCTGATAGCTTCGTGAGCGCTGTGCTCTCACCGCTTAGTTCGCGTTGAAGCTGAGGACAACCGTGTTGGAAGCGTCCTAGGCATCAAAATTGGAAAGAGTGCCGTCTAGGTGAATATCCAAAATCAACTATGAACGGCGCACCATGGTGACGTTCAGCAGGCGTAGCTCTGTGGGCACACCCCGCTCCGCCGTGGCCTTCGAAGTGCAAATCATTGAAGAAGGAGCAGAAGTACCGCGAATGGTGTTTTGGATTGCCAATAACTCCGTTTCTGCGGTAATGTCATGTCAGGCTAACAATATTCAGCTTATCAATAAAGCTTGTATCTAACTCTCCTCTTCTTTTCAACGCATTGAGTAACTTTTTGGGGCAAATTATTTCAGAAATAGTCCTAATTAACTTCAAATACATTTCTCGACTTCGATAAAAAGTGGTTCAGGGCCATGAAAATGAAAAATTGTCATCCACCAGAACGTAGCACGAAGTACAAAGGAACAAACTTTCGAATGACGGACCAGGACGATTACTTCCTCAACTGCGAAGCGTTCTTTCTGAGAAACCCGTATTGGTGTCCTTTGTGGCTTCGAGCTGCATTCGGGTGGATGACAGTTGTTCCCTTTCATGATACTTGCTCCAGCCTGCGGGATTCCGCAGAACTGATTTGCCGTGGCAAGGTTTGCATGGTAACAAGTGCTGTGGTGAAATTGGGAAATATGCAGTCACTGGAAGGTGCCAGCTGCGTAATAGGAGATTTTCTATAACCGTTTTTTTAACGGGTTTAACTTGACATTGTTGGGAGATGTCCTTGTCCTGGCCGTGGACGTAAAACTGGAGGACAGAGAAACGAGTAAGTTGGTATACTTTCATGGCTGCACTATCGAGACTACATGACAAAGACCAATAGAAGTAGAGACCAGGAAGAGAACGTTAATCCGTAAGTGGCAACACATGAGATATGTTAATGCGGTGTTACTCAACTGCGCTGATCACTTGAATCTATAGTAAAAACTGCGGTCTTGTAGTAGGGCATCTGCTTCTTCATTTTTGTAGACTACTCCTTTTACGTTTCTTTAGAACCGTTCTATAAAGGAGATATTGTTGCAAAAACGCGGTTCCTTGATTCCCGGCGCTAATCGCACTTTCACATTTTCTTTACTCACTGCGTCTATTTCATAGCGGAAGTCTCCGGTCAACGTGTTCCGGAATTCACATACTTGATAAGGGCAGAAGCACGTCACGAGATGAGGCGCAGTTCCTCGTTTCGCAGATTGATTCACTCCGTCGACCGACGCGGGAGCTATTATTTCCTTGGATGTCAGCATAGCTCGTGTTCGCAAACGCAGCGCGGCCTTCTCACACCCGGTGGCAGCAAATGCAAGCGGTGTCGCAATTGAGCGCACGCCGACGTCTGGCTACGCCCCCGGGGAGATTAGATTTCGGCGTTCCTCGAGAGGCGGTGAGAGTTGTTGAAGTTGTCGGCGGTGGTGCGAAGAGGAGTGGGCACCGGGGCAAACATCAAGGCGACACTGGGTGACGTAGGAGGGGGCGGTCGAAGGCGCTAACACCACACACTTGTAGGTGACAAGCGTGACCCAAACATAGGCAGACAACGATCTCGACGGATAAACGTTGTGATTGCTGCCGCCCCTCTGCGGCGTCAACCAACATTTCGCTGCAAGCCTGCCCTCCGAGTGCCCTCGGGAACAAGCGCAAGACCAATCGCGTATTGACTCAGCCGAGGCTTACACCGATGTCAACGGGACAGCTGCCAGACTCTTCGAGATGAATCCTGATCTTTACGGAAGCCTCGCGTCCTGCTGTAAACCACCGACGACGGCCGAACACTGGCAATACGACGTATATTTCCCAGAAGGTTCTTTTGTAACAGATGAAGTGTTTTACTTTGTACGCGGAACTTTTGTATCATCAATGTGAAACAAGAAAAATGAGGAAAAAAAACAAGGATTTCCGAATGACTATAGAAATACAGCCTTTCTTCATTATTAGAGCTAACATAGATGGCAGCAAGTGCTAGAGCATTGCTAGAACGTCACGTTGCTTTCTGACGTCCCCTTCCATGTGCCTTACTGTAAAGAAAAATATAGTAGCACGTCCAGTTTGCAGTGCAAATTTCGATGTATTAATAAACCGAGCGGTCTTTCTTTTTTCATAATGTGATGGCGTGTGCGGTAAACGAAGCCAAATATACTTCTAATTGACCTATATATTTGCGATGTGACTGTTACCCAATGTCAGGTGACTTATGTTGGAAAGAATGAAGTTCTTCCTTTATAGGACTGCATTGCGAATTGTTCGTATAATTTAGCTGGGTTGAATTCGATATATTGTGATAACTATTACAAAGTTAAACAGAGTGCGTTGTATTAGATTTTACTACTGTAGTCTCCCTATCGCATAGTACTTCTCTTCTTCAACGACCTGCTGTTGTTAGATAGACTGTTGCCTCGGCACCGCCGTCATAAAACATTAGGACTGGCCTCATAAGAACAGAGGTGCTGCGATTGTTCTCGAACCACTGCTAATGTTTACCACAACAGATCTCCTGCAAGATACTGTGGATAGCTGTGGCCATAATGACGGATTTCGTAAACCTGCTGGAGTATGCTCGGTCACGGAATCCTAACACTTTTTTCTATTTGCAGTTTCCTCTAGATTCAGTAGCAAGAAGACGTGTTTTTACGATTTTTTAATGTTGCTATTAAAGCACGAATGCTCGCAGAAGTGCTTAGTCACTATTTTTTTCCGTTGTTCTAATATATGAAAGCTGTACTTAATAGAACGCTGTTGTGGTGGTCAAATAAAAGACAGGAAAGTACGCATTCAAACTACTTTTCAAGGGTAATGCGTCTTTAAGATTCGTCTAAATGCAAGGAGGTTCGTGAGGACCACTCTGATTTTTTTTTTACGAAGCACACTGCGTTTCTTGTGGCGCAATTTATTATTGGGCTTGTGGTTAATTTTATATTCCCTACGCTGTTGAAACCCAAGATACGACATTTGCGATAGCGGTAGCTTAATTACCGGCTATGGCGTTGCGATGCTAAGCACGTTGCCATGGGTTAGATTGCTGGCCTCGGTGGATGCACTTTTTTGGGGGTGACTTGCAAAACCGCTCGTGTGCCGTGCATTTGGTGCACTTTTAAGAACCCCATCGGGGTCAAACTTATTCCGGAATCCCCCACTGCGGCACCCCTCATATTCTTATTGTGGTTTTGGCACGTATTACCTTAGTGAGAGAAGAAACTTTAATGCAGAGACCAAGGGTGCGATCGGAGATCTTTGTTCGCGTCGCGTTCTGTTCAGTTGCTGCAGCGTCACAAAGGGGCAGTGTGCAAAATTTGTGACGACGGGAGGGATAGAGCAGCTAATCGGCAAGCGGTGAGCTCCTCAAACAACAAGCGTCCGGAGGGTTCGTCGCTTGTGGTGATGTCAAAATGACGACACGCTCACGGCAGGTCATTCATTTCTATTTCGAGCACATCGTCTGCTAGGAGCAGAACGCGACGAGAGATGTGATGTTCGAGCGGTCATCCGGTCGCTATGAGACCGGCTTCGCATGGCACGTCTGGTAGATCAGATTGGATCCAAACGGCGGCTACGGAATGGTTCACCACTTGCCGATTGGTTGCTCTCTCCCTCCCGCTCCCAAAGAAATTGCATACTGCCATTTTGTGACGTTGCAGCAACTGAACAGAATGCGTTTCGAACAAAGATCTCCGATCGTGCCCCAAGCTAATAATGCCCGAAGGTTGGCGGCCACCCTTTTCCAGGTAGCTGTATAGTACTAGAAATATTTTTTTTGATACAACGTTAGCACACACTTAATTCTTATGGGTCTCAAAAATAATGAGTGTATATCTTGCCATATCGTGCAGTTGAACGCTTGATAACAACTGAACAGCGATGCCGACGCATATCAGGTGTACCTCTGGTACTAACAGCAAAAGTTGGAAAGTGGTTCATCTTCTACTTGAGGTTGATGAAAGGCAACGTCGTGCGTAGCGAGTTCGGGGTGAGAACGGGGTATATGAACCACATCAATTATTTTGAGAGGCCCACAGAGTTTGTCAAGTGTGCGACAGCGTGTGAGTCTTCGACGAAAGAGAAGCGCCTCTACGACAGCCTCTCAAAACGCTATGTCATGAGGAAAGAATGCGAGAACGGTATCCTCATCATTGGTACTCAGGGTACCACGACCGTGCGGTAGTATGATGCACAGTGGCAGCACCTCTACAATACCGCTGGTGCTACCGGCACCGGACGGTTGTTCCACCGGTAGCACTGTTGCCACCGGAAACACTGGGGGTGCCGCACACACAGATTGCACATGCGCATGCGAATGGCTTGATACTATCTTCAGTATCATGCATACGGCGGACGCCCGAAACACGCAACGTGACAGGGCAAAATGGTGGTAACTCTCCAAGTAAGGCATCGTCCTTGAAAACTTTGAAAAACACAGACAGTCATTTTGTCCCGCATTTCTGTGAGTCACGTAGTTTTCAGAGCTAATCTCAATTAGCCTGTTCTTTCTACTTCGATGTTCGTTTCTATAACTGCTATCGACTTGCTGTGAGCCCACTCTACAAGCACCATATATTTTAGACCCTTTCCGCACACATAACTCTGGTAATTATTTCATCAGCCCCGATCTAATGTGGCCCTTGGCTAAAACTTTTGCGCATCATAGGTTCTTCGTTCACTCACACAATTCAGGACGCATGCGCATACTAGCAAGCGAATAATTTGTGTGGAGATCGCCCGCATGGGGCTTTTTTGGGAGCAGAAAGAGCAGTTACGTTTTGTGAATAATTGCAGAAAAAAAGTCACTCTTAAGTTTACTCGGACATAACTCATATTGGCAGTGAAAGAAAGACAAAGCGGACACAGGTTCTGCGCAGTCGTGTTACTCCGCCAAGTAGTACGACAGCTTGCAGCTGATTTCGGTTCAAGTTTTGGTTTTATTTGCACGCTGTGTAAGCCCATTGACTATCTTCACAACTTATGGAGTAGCCTCGGTTGTTCGCCAAATTTTGACGCAGTATCATTTTACCGCTGCAAACGCCGTAAATTGTTCTCGTATGTCAAGTGAGAACTACGTTCTCATCGAAAATTCAAATATTTTTTTATTATTCTATATATTTACTACTGCAACACGTTTGCGCAAGCGCATGTGCCCTATTTTCTTTACAGAATAGGTGTGCTGAAAACGTGCTGGGCTCCAACAAATAACAAATGATACGAAGAAATTATATTGCAAAGTGTACTATGGTTTTATATTAAATACTGCTTTGCATAACCATTGTTAGCGCAATAAATGAACCAGAATTCATTTCAGCTAGGGAAATGCGCAAATTAATATCCCCTGAAGATCTATAAATATGGGGAATAAGCAGACAAAAAACGAATTTTATATAGAATAGCGTGCACGTGAGTGCCCAATTTTACTGGTCAGAATTACTTGGTGATTCAGGCTGCAATCGATCTAAACGGTGGAATCCTAGTTGTGTTTAACGAACATGGGGAAATCGGTAGATTATCTTCTTGGATATGTGCTGTGAATCTATTTGGTCTAGTTGGTGACTTCCAGTAAAATTACGTTGCTAGTAATTTCTCATTCTTATTACGCTCGTATCACTTGAATATCGGGAATAACGCACAGATAGAGGGAAATCCTCTTTGTTCCGCGGTTTTTTTTTTCAGGGTATCTACATTAATCAGCACGATGTCTGCAGGCTGCTCTTACCAAACAAAAGACCCGCGGTGCTATTGTATCCACGAAGGCCCATATGAAGGCGCACTTCCATGGCAAAGATAAAGTAAATGTTATCCGCCCGAAAGCTTCAAGACAAATCAGTGGGGATCTAATTACGAGCTTCTCCGGCAACAAGGGGAAGCTGGCGCTTATTGTTACTACTGCCACAGCTTCACGCTATCATGCTAATTGTTTATTTTTGTTAAATCATCCTACTTGCTTATCTATCTTTTTGTGTCGCTGTTCTTTGCTGCTATCCTTTTATGTTGCATTCTAGCAGTAAGGTCATTAGGGTAATGACATCCAAAAAAATGGGAGCTATATTGATTTAGACGTTTCGGGTTCAGTTCGGCTTCTTCCTTGCATTTGAACGACGATGGCCGAGTAGTGAAGCTCTTTTGTTCGGGTTAATTACGACGCAGCGCTGCACCTTATGGTGCCATATCACAGATGTCCTGTTTCCTTCTTCCTTGTTTTCTTTTTTATTTGGGTTGTGTTATAGTAACGTCTTTTTTATGTACATGCGTTATATTTCTTACTTTTTACTTTCCTATGTATAAACTTTCGAGACACTCATTCCCAATATGCAAATGTTTATCATCATCGCAACGTGACCACCATCCACATATATTTTTAACCTTAAATAATCTTTGATTGTAGGGTATATTAGACTTTTTTATATTACTGGAGTGTCACCTTGGCTTTTTGGAAATACTTCTCCTCTTGAGCTCCCATAAACAGTTATCCGCGCACGAAAGATGTAAGCGTTGTATTGAGATGCATTCCGGGACACCAGTTTTAGCGCCACTTCGGAATAAAAAGGACATGGCCGAGCCTTTAGTACCAGCCTTAAGGTGATCGGTGGAAATATTGATGGGAGAGACGCAAAAATAAGCATCAGCGAGTGGCCTTAGACGGTGCCTAATGGGGTGTTTCCCTAATGAAGGCAGTGCTTCAGCGTCTTGCGCATCCCTGGGGAACCGGTAGGGCGCTGCAAATTAGCTTCGGCAAATGGTCAGGAGACTGCATAACGAGCAAGGACACATAGAGAACGCTTTCGCAATGTTCCATATTCAATGTTGGTGATAAATTATGCCGTGACGCGAAGAGAAATACCGGAGTATCGGCTTCAATAAACTGAATTATGCTTCGCGAGTTAACGAACATGTTATTGTCGTCCACTGACTCAACTGAACGAGAGGAGGATTACTTGTACATTAAGTTGGCACTGCAAGAATTCACGCATGGGTGTTTTCGCACACTAAGAATAACCCACCGTACACAATATCTTGAAGTCTTCTTTTATGTAACATCGACAATGAAAGCACATTAACCGCTAAAGACAACTTTACCAAATTTGCTTATCGTTAGTTCAGTAAGAATAAAGTAAGTAATACCACTATGCAGGTGGATGTTCTGGATTGCCGCTTTGTTTTTTTCGGCAAGATCGCCATTAGAAACCGTGAATAATGAGAGCCTCCCCCCCCCCCCCCAAAAAAAAAGACAAAAAACAGAATGAGCCGTCAGATATATGTTCTTTTTTTCTGAAAACACTAGAAGTAACGGTATTCTAGTGAAAACAAAAATACAATCAAGAGATGGTGCTCCACTAAGAGGCAAGCATTTAAACTCATTATCCATACGTCAATGCTATAATATTTAGTTCGCCATTTGAGTCTATTGACGGAGAGCTCGAATGACACTTCTTCCATAAAAAATACTGAAATTCATCCGGTCGAACCTTCCTCTCTTATTGCCTTTCAGATAAGTTCCCATCAGGGAAATTTTTTTCAAAGAAGCTTCCCTTACTACGTGGAACTTATGCGGAGCAAGATTAGCTGCTTTGCATCTTAGTTGAACTTATGCGGAGCAGAATTAAGGGGGCAATGTAGCTGATGGCGCAAGAGGCTTTGCCGATGGAAGAGCGGCAAATTAAGCGCACGGGTTTCATACACACTCCACTTTCTGACTGGGACGTTTTTGCAAATATGCTGCACTTGATGAAATTTATGTGGAATGGTATTAAGAGTGGACATAGTAGGCTGCAACTAGTACATGGAGTCGCGGTCCCTCTACGAATCCTGTCAAATAAGCAACGAAGATTCATACACAAAGCTTTGCTGTTTCTAACGCTTTATTCGTTTTGATTCTTTTTTTCTCACTGCTGGCATTGGTGCACTATACATTCCTTCCAGGAACCTAGTCGATTCCTCACTCCCACCTTGCCTGATAACGTGGATCATGAGAAGCTTTGTTTTTACTTCTTGCCTCCTACGTGAACGCTTTCTCAGAGAACGTTTAGCTTGCACTTTTTCCTGAGCATCACGCACGTCAACACATAGAGCAGCGCCAGCTAGCGCTGATATGTGGAAGCATCCTCACGGTCTCCACATTTTTTTATAGCACCTCATTTTGGTTCCTGAACCCCGGCGTCCTGAGGAACAAGTAATGTTTAGTATTATTGACATTTCTATTCTTTTTATATTGTCTAATTATCATGGGACAGTGAAAGTTTCTGTCGTGAGCATTCCTGCGCCTGTCAAGCCAGATATTGCCGTTTCGGACAATGTAG
Source organism: Dermacentor silvarum (assembly GCF_013339745.2). Taxonomy (NCBI): domain Eukaryota; kingdom Metazoa; phylum Arthropoda; class Arachnida; order Ixodida; family Ixodidae; genus Dermacentor; species Dermacentor silvarum. The sequence goes on along the minus strand of NC_051164.1, from coordinate 36,324,301 downwards.
CCGAAGTGTTTCTTGTTAGCATTTTAAGCATTTGTTCAGAAATGTTAAGAATAAAACAGAACTGGAATTCCTTGAAGTGCTCCACTTTGGGCTCTTCTAAAGTAGCTGAGGTTTCCTTACAATTTAAGCCCACCTAAATGGTAGGGAAATCGTAGTCGAATTTTCCTACTCGTATACTACAGAAAGCCTACAGGAACTCACCTGCTTGCGGGGTCTGCGAAGCTTTAATGTCACCAGCGTGTTGTATTTATATATACCGTGTGCGACTGTTCGGTAGGCCTTGCGTATTGGGATCACGGACCTGTGAAGACAGCAGCAGGACGAACATGAGGCATGTGTGTGAGGCAATCATAATCGTATCTGTTTTGGGTGCAAAGAGAAACGCAAACCGCTCGGTCGATCACACATGCCCGAGGAAAGAAAATAGAAATGCGCCGCTACTCTTTTAATCTCGCTCCAATTAGGTTGGAACAATAGCTGACTCTTTGCATGTTCTTTCCACTTATTCCAATTTCCCGCTTCCTATGTTCTGAATACTTTTCGCTTCTGTTTTCGCAAGGCTCAAAATATACGGAAAGGCAGTTATTGTCCACTTACCTAGATGCCGGGGGAGGGGGGACGTTTTGCATAAAATCACCAACTATTGGGAACGCCCAGTTATATAATTTAGGTCGGACGAGATTACGTGGGCCCGTACAAGAACCTGAAAGCTTTTTTTACCATCATACCCTAATCTTACTGTCCATTACAGTCTAGTTTCAATAAGAGTTCTTTCCAACCATATAATATTTGATCTCGGCGAAAACGGGAACAAGTTCGAAAACCGTAATAACGGTGTTTCGCTGTTTAATCTACGTGCAAGTTGGGGAATACGCCAAACACTCGAGACATCGTACACAGTTTAAAAAATTGGTCGGCCGAACGCAACGCCTTTCACTGTCTTTGTCACTCGAACGAGCGTCATTCACGTCGATGTGGTGGCATCCAATTTCCTGCGCTGACAGAGCGTCGGAAAACACGTCTTTTGAGCGAGGCCTGCAAGGCCCAGACAAGGCGGTCTAATCGGTCGGCCGGAGGGACGACAACCGATCGATCACCACCACAAGAAGGCAAGTCGATGCTGCATCGGCTGCTCAGAGAAGAATGCAATTCGCTTACCAGCTCTTTGCCTTGTGTGCTTACGCGGTACAGTTTTTTTTTTTTTGTGCGTGTACTTTTTTTTTTAATATAACTTGCAAAAGGTGAGAAAACTATCGGGCCCCTTTTTATTTACCGTTGATTCCTGACACGTGACAATATAAAACAGCAAAGGTGACAATCTAAATGCAAGCAAAGAAAGAAAAAGGAAATGACGGGACAATTCGGCCGCAAGGATATTGACAAGAATGCCGCAATACCCCACATGCTTAGCACTGACGTGTCCGATAGGAAGGTAAATAGATTCTGGTATTTTCTGTAGGTATTTAATTTCCGTTCAGACAATCGCGAGCGGCATTTGTGACCTTGAGCGGTATCACTTTATCTGCGTTACAAGCTGCGCTTTATTTGTTCTCATGTACTATTTATTAGGCTTACGTTGTACTTGAGATTCTTAGCATAGCTTCAAGCATTTCCACTTCACAAAAACCTTTGGACTATGCCAGTAAGGTTAAACTTTACTTCAGTAATTTTAGTTTGGCGAGATAACCAGAGTGGGCGCAAGATGTACTGCAACTAGACTTCAATATTGAAAGAAAAACATTTATTGGCCTGGTGATAGTACAAGCTGCAAAGCGAACACGTTGAGGTATAACATGTGTGATTTTTTTTAATTACTCACTTCGGGATTGTAGTCGGCTGTAGATTAGTGAACGCTGCGCTCGTTCATTCATTCACTTCGTAGGTTTGTACTGCTCTAGGGTGGATGATAATTTCCATTTTATCAAACGCCCACTCCGTTGTGCATGTCCGCATAAGTGATATGCCGAAAACTTCACCAACGTATAATTATCTCGTAAACCAAGAATAGACAATTATGTCTTACTGAGATTTTAGTATTAGGTATTTGTGGTACATTTTGTTGCTTGCCTTTAAATGTTAAATCCTCGATGCATCAAAAAGGTGATTTAAATAGCCTAGTCCGCACTGTCTTTCTGGACATCCCCTTCGATTGTGTGTTCCATAAATCCTAGCGTCTACGCAAAATAAAAATATATATATATAGTATCTTCCTTGCTTCTTTCTTATTGTAAAGTATTGCTACAGGTAAATTGTGATTTGTGACATTCGCCTTTGAACTTTAGCTCCCGGTATGAAGATGTATGCCAACACATTTCAATACATGACAGGGACAGGACAAGGCCGTATTTCTTCTTGAGCCAGAATTGATCACCTTGCAAAGAGCTGTATATGACCAGCACCCTGCCAATATTTTCAATCCAGAACGTGCTTTTTTTCTGTACTTGTCTTCGCTTTGTAGTTTTATTGGATAGGCTAAATTTGTCAGGACTTGCTACGTGGGATTGAAACTAGGGATGTAGAACTATTGGAAACTGGACAATTGATAGCATAGATTGTTCAATTTTTAAGCATTTATTGTGTATAAAGATTCGCTCAAATGTTAAAGGTAGTATTGGAATAGTTCTCTAACATTTACTTTTGATTACTATCAGTCTGTACTTGTTGCCTATCATATTACCTAAGATTTACCGATAACTAGCTACCAACAACACTCACTTCAATAATTGGGGAAGAGAACTTGAGGAAATGTGTCAGCTATCAAAATCCTAAATGTAGCTCTCACGTATTCACAACTCACCGATGTCACGCCAGACCAAAAACGTTCTTAATATTTCCAAATCTCAAAAGCCAACGAAAATTTGTTACGGCTATGCGCATTTATAGCGCCTTTCTTTCTTCTCCTACTCACCAGTTGTACTGCGTAACTTAATCTGATCTAATCAGCCATTCTGGTTGAGAAGCATGAGTTCATCAACTTTCTTTCTCTTTACTCTGCTCCTACGTTCTAAAGTTATCTACTTAGTGGCTGAACACACGCATTATTGGGGCTGATGTTGCTTGAATGCAAAGTACTTCAATGATACTTCAAAGACTAACGTGGGGGAGCTTTGCAACAATCTTATTATCATCGATATAGTACGCTCAGTAGTTTTACAGCATCGATAGTTCAGGTTTAGGTCAACTCTCGGTAATCTTGATATTATATCATCAGTTGTTTTGCGCCGCCAGCTTAAAAATGAGCGCTGTACAACGCAAAATGTATAAGCTTCTGGTATATTGAGACTAGTTGTGCTGCTCACCCTACATTTTTTAGAACAAACGCGGACCTTAAAAGGAAGCTATAGCTTGGGCCCAGCTCCGATGCCACACAGTCAAATATACGTAAAACACAGAAATGCTTTCCTGCGATAACCCTATGGGCCGGTTTTAATGAACTGTGTCGCAATTGAGGGAGATAAATTGAAGTCTGGTAACTGTCACAACCAGAATTTCAATTTAATGCCTGAATTGTTTTACAAAAATTGCAAAAAATCGGTAAGTTTCAAATAAAAATAGACGCCCGAAGTTTACAAATTTATAACTGTGCACCGAGAAGAGATGTCGCAGTTATGCAAACTGAATCCGTTAGAACATCCAATGTGAACAAATTTGATATATTAATAGATACATTTTGTGAATTTGTTACAATGTTCACAACGGTTGTGCAGAAGTCTTATCCACATATGAGTGGTGTGTTTAGGAACCGTATATAATACATCAATAGGGTCCGCGTCGGATCTACTACTAGATGCAATTAAACACAAATGTGGTAGCATTTGTAATTGCGGAGTTTCAGAGTTGTAAACCTGACAGTATCGTTCTTTTTTCAATTGGCGATTTTAACAATTTTCATAAACTCATCAAAGACCCAAATATAATACACTTGTAGCAGCCACTATATTTTAGCTTTTTCTGTTAATTGCAATGGACGTCATCAAATTTCGTAGAGTGGTTGCCGAGAAAAAAGATTTCTCTTTACCCATGTATTTAGATAGGAGCCCCGGAGTCAAAGCTTCCTCTTAATAACGTTATCTTTGGCCTAATCGCCTACACGTTTCGTGAAGCTCTCTGCGCTTTAACTCAACTTACCGCTCCTGTGTTTCTGCTAATTGGGGCTTCCTGCAGAATTTATGTATTTCACAACTATTTCCTTTTGACCTCCTAATTCACTTCCAGCGATTAATAGTGTGTTTGCTATTACCGTTATAACAGCCTGCAGCGTACCTAGTTAAAACCTGCATTGTAAGTATTCTATTACCCAGGAAGTTTTAGTGTTCAGGACTAAAATTCAGCAAGCTTTCAGAAAGCTTAAGATGCCGTCTAGAACTTGCTGAAAGCGTCTCAAGGAAGGAAACTCTGGGCTTGGAGAAAAAACGAAGTGTGCCCAATGTACCATCTACTTAAAAATAGCACAGCCTCACCTTGGAAGTGCCTGGCTTATATCAATGCCATATTTTTACGCGGGCACTGTTCTTTTGCGTCATACAAATCGGTAAAAAGCAGCAAAATTTATCCATTTCTGTCAAAGTGCTACAGCAAAAATGAGCCAAATAACCTTATAAAAAAAGCTTCTTTCAAGAAAGAAGCATCGGGAGATCATCGCCAGTTAATGTTCTATTGTTTTTCTTTCGCCGAAAGTTACAATAAAGCTGCGGCGATATTGCCTTTTGCTACCGCACTGTTCTAAAGCGGAGAGGCCGTACACGAAGCAATTTTCGCCGAGATGTGCGCGCAGCCGCCTTGTCTCCCGATCCTCCCTGAGGTGTTGCGTCCGTTTTCAACTACAGTGTTGGCGTGGGTGCGGTGGGGATTCAATTCCGTTTGCTGGAGCGCTATACCCACAGATTGCGACCCACTTAAGGCAATATATTTTCGATCTTGTCCGATACCTTCCACCTGGCGCACTTCTCTCTCGCTGTAAGGCTGCGACGTTCGTGATTCTTTGTTGCCCAGGCTGACCTCCATATTTCTCATTACACCGGGATGGCGTGAATTCGCTTGTGTTTGAAGCAAACCTGACGCTCGATCGTAGATCAGCCTCGCAAAAAATTTGTGCAAACTGGAAGAGATAGATTACGGTTGCAAAAATGTATCTCGTCAATCTAGAGATCTTCTATAGAAATCAATCTCCATGCTGCCTGGACTTTCTAGAACAAATGCGGTTAAGCTTCTACAGCCCGAATATCGTTTGTATTCATTGTACTGTCCTATTACAAATCGGTTGATGTGCATTAGGTGGAAGTATAACATACTCCAGTTACTTGATTTCTCCTTGCCCTACTAAAAAATAAAAATAAAATAAAAGGTGAAAAGAAAGATAACAATACTACAACGTAGTCGCACTCAGTATGGACGCTTTCGTGTTGACGCCCATGGACCGCTATAGACACTGTATAAGGTCTTGGTCTTAAAATTTTAGGCATTTAATTACAATAATTTGTGCATAACTCTGATTAAGTGTATTTAATTTTTAAGCATTTTGCTCACGTAAAATGTGATAGCTGTTTCGACAGTGGTAAAGTACATGTTGCCTAAATAAAGGCTCTTTCTCACAACTTTAAGGAACACGTGAACGCTTATGGTGTCAAACTAGACCACTCAGGATATAATTAATGAGTATTAGAACAATAGGAAACGCTTTTTTTGTTGTTAGAGCAGCACCCAAGCTCTACAGTTTTAGGGTAATTCACAGTTAAAGCTAGAAAATACATAGCCTCCAGGAACAAAATAACAGCAGCGCATTACACTAGAAAAAATAATATCATTATAGAAAGGGATATTGCCATGCTGTGACTTCGCCGCTTCCACGTTCACTTTAGGTGGCAACCGGCAAGCTACTCACGGTTCTCATAGTCACAGAGCTGATCACCTTTCCAGGAAAAGCAAAGACAAAACGAACGCATGCGGGCGTACATGATTATAGCAAAAACAACCGTACTACAGCTGTAGGCATGCATTCTTTAGAGGCACTTCAGAAAAATTATAGGGGACCAAAGAAGCATAACCTCGACGCTGACGCCAAAAGCGGAAGCTAGTTCCTCGCTTGAATTCGAGCTACGCATAAGGTGCCATAGCAACACGGTAGTCACCAAAAAGCGTTAAAATAAGGCGCTGGAAAAGCTAGCGTACGCTTTTAGCGGCTCCACACGGGTTAGGTTTCCTAAACTTCTTTCGTCATTTTATTATGTGTTGTTTTGTTCTCGTGATTTTTGTTTTTTATAATACTACTCTTTGCACTTTCACGACACTTACAGTGAAAGCAGCCGTTTCGTGGCGTGCGTTTTTCGTAGAACAGGTAACATGATTGCGTAATCTTTATTTATTCTTCACAAACTTCTCCCGCGTTTCCGACCTCATATGCACAGCAGTGTTTCCCCGCTTCACACTAACTAGATTGCACAACGCCACGAGGGCTTTTTCCAGCAGATCTAGTTGCTGTAGTCGCACACGTTTGCGTTATAAGTTATGCCTCGTTGGTCTTTTCTAACGTAGACGTCAGTGTGTCAGTCTGATTTATCTCGAAACGCGTCGTCGGCTCTTGTTCTTTTCCTGCAGGTCCTCCCCTCCCTACCCTCCATTTTTTTTTTGTTTGCTCCTGTGTTCTCTTCAACAGCTCATGTTCGGTTGCTATGGAAACTAGAGGCGCTACTGTAACACCTTTCCTATAAACAGTGTAGTAGATGAAAGAAAGGAAATAAAAGAAATTGTGGAACGGTAAGCGGCTTTCAATTGTCCCCCCGTTTCCGTTCCGTGTGGTCATCCTCCTCCTAGACGGCTCCCCATAAAGCTTATCTTTGCCAGCCGCCGCGATTCGGAGATTACTTTGTTTTCTGTTTGTGCCAAACATATGGCTGCGAAAGTACAGCTTTCGAAAGCAGAAAGTCGCGGATTTATTTCAGCCGAATAGAAAGAAAAAAGCTACGGAGCTTGAGGGTGGCAAGTGTGGTCAGAATCTCAAGGCTATTGAGCGCGCTTCCGATAGGATTGTGTCCTGTTTGGCGGCAGCGTGCATTCCTTGCACGTCCTAACTGCCGCGAAGGACGGAGGCCGCAAATAAAGCGGTAACGGGGATCATGACCAGAAAACGAAGCGTCCGATTACAGTGCTTATTGGCAGGATACGGGCCACGAGAGAAGAAAGAAAAAGAGACCGCTCTGTATGCTCAGAAACAACAATCCAGACCCTTTTATGCCACTGACACCTAAGCGAGGTCCATTACTGCGAAGCTGGAGTTCACGCTGCCAATGTATTCGAAGATACCTTCGGTGTATGCCCGAAATGTAGTGTGCTGGAAAAATATGGTCTTGTTGAACACGAGCTACCGTGACTTTCAAACGCGCGGTGAACTGGGTGTTTGGAGCAAACCTCCTTGGTTTGCAGCGTGGATATCTGTACCATTCGTACAAACGTCACAGAATGCAAAATTATTTGATTGGCAGAGCGAAATATTCACAATGCTGTCGACGGTCAACGTTTATAAAACTCAACTCGATTTACTGTTATCTTGTTGGCAGTAACCACACTTTTCTGTACCATGTAATCTCTTGCATGAAATACTGGTACACTTGTTTTGGATTTTTTTAGGGGAGGGCATCAGTGATAGTTGCAGAGCTTAATATAAAAACGCATGCAGATGGTCCATAATAAAAACGACCATATAAGCTGACTTAGCTTACCCTTTATGAACAAAGCTCATAGAAGAAATGTTAAGAACAGAATATACGGTGAAAAAGTATCGTTCGGCATGCCAGTACTGGTTCTTTGCAGGTTATTTTTATGCTAGATTTGACTCGTTCCTACCGGATTATGAGGTGGATCGTTCCAATGCGGAGGCTTTCCACTGCGGACGCGAGCACATCGGGGTTGGAACCTCTCGCGTGTAGTTATGCGTCGCTTAGCCGTGTCCGGAGAAAATTGCATTCTGGCGGTTGAGCTGCTGCTGAGTGATTGGACCTTTAAGGTCCTTCGGTGGAGGCGGCTTGCCTGTTTTGCCTCTGCTTCACTTAGATTGCACCCGTGGACTGACCTATTCTGGTGAAATCGGCTGATCGCCTGGATGGGTCACCTCCCCTTTTCCATGACTACATTCTCATTTCCTGGTGGCCTAGGTTAACCTTGTATGTTCTACCCAACCTCCGGATGTAACACATTATGCTATAGCGGCGGGGTACACCTGGCGCTTGCAAGCTTATTTTTCATAAGTCTTGTCCACATCGAGTCAACTATAACAGATGCGTTTATACACAAATAGTTCTTATCAGTATTTTTAGACCTGGAAAAGCCTACGACATTACCTAGTGATTTTGAATGTTACAGGATCTCTATTCAATGGGTGTCCGCGGAAACATGTTAAGCATACTCGAGAGCTACTTGTCTAAACGCACATTCTGTGCTAGATTCTGTGGAGCTCTGTCAGGCTGTTCATCCGGGAGCCCGGCGTTTCTCAAGGCTAGGTACTTAGCTGCACATTATTTGTTGTGGAAATGAATTCTTCGCATTCAGGATTACCGCATACAATGTTTTACTCAGTTTATGTTGATGAAGCCCAGATCGGCTTTATGTCTTGTAACCTTGCAATCTGCAAGCGACAAGTTCAGACTGGTTTAAACAAGCTTTACACATAGGCGCGCGAAAATTTATTTAGAATAAATCATACAAAGAGTACACGCACCCTTTTCTTGAAGGAGAGTGGATCGGTTTCAGAACTAAATATAGAGCTCAATAAAGAATTTCTAATGGCGATGAACGAGAACAAATTCTTGGGTGTAATATTAGACTAGAAGCGAACATATATCCCACACACAGAATACCTCAAAAGAAAATGCCTTAAAACGTTTAACCTACCGAACGTTCTGTCACAGACAACTCGTTGCGGTGACAGGAAATGCCTTATGACCCTGTACAAGAGCCTCCGATGTAGATGTTTGGACTAAGGCGCCATTGTTTATTGTCGGCTACACGAAGTGTCTTTGAAATATAGGACCTTGCTCACAATTTCGGCATCCGCCTCTCTACCGGTGCCTTCAGGACAACTCGAAGAGTATCTACTTAGAGTCGGATAAGTCGTCTCATCATCTGCAAAGTTACTATTCCAGTTTTACATTTTCTAAAAGTGTATTCAAGTTGTGCACAGACTTCATATTCTACCATAAGCGACATATCATGTGCAGTACTTTTTTCAGAACCAACCTGCCCTGAGGCAAGCCTTTTCACAGCGTGCGAGGTAGCTTAGCAAAGGAATGGGTGTCCCACTCCTCGATCATCATTTAATTTCACCAGCTAAGCCACTGCGGCTGTGGCTCTGGCCGGTCATACAATTTGACACATTGTTTGTCAACGTTGCGAAACATACTCCAGAATCACATACTCGAATGTGTTTCCTCGAATTTCAGTAAAAATATTCGTGCCCAGAAAGCACTGATGCATCAAGGTCTCACTGGCGGGTCCTATGCAGCCATCGGTTTATCATTTTCGGTGTCCAATGTACTGCACCCGGAAACAAGTACTTCCACTGCAGCAGCATAAGCAGTAATGTCAGCTCTGCAGTATATTAAGAAACAAAGCTAGAAAAACCCGGTATATTTAAAGACTCCTTAAGCGTCGCAAGGTCCCCAATGACATTATATAAACGCAAGAATCCTAAACTCAATCAGCTTTGTTCACTCATGTGCACAACATATATGCCTAACCAGCACTTCATCTTATGCTGGGTTCCTGGACAGAGAAACATCGAGGGTGATACGCTTGCCGACCATATTGCTACGTCTATAAAAACGAAACCGAGCAAACCTACCATAGCAGTCCCTGCCACATATTTGAAACTTTCCTTACAGAAGAAACTTAAGAGCTATTGGCAACATACGTAAGGCAGTGAAACCGTTAATAAATTCCATTTTATTAAGCCTAACTTAAGGAATCGGTCCCCTTTAACGAAAATATGACAAACTGAGGTTATTTTCTGTTGTCTTAGGACACTGCACACATATAGCACCCACGCCTACCTATTGACCCATGATGCATCTCGTGTATCTGATAGATGTGACACTGGTGGTCCTTCACATCCTTGTTGGAACGTCGGGAATTGGAAGGTAAAAGAAAAAAGTATTTTGTCCCTCCATAGCGATATTCCATTCTTCGGCCGGCAGTTTTTCAAGGCATAGAACCGTTTTATGACTGTAAAGTGCTTTTAAAATCTTTACATGTTGTTTGCAAATTGCATGTCATCAGACCAAGGGATTCATAGCACACCTTCTTGCTAGAGGCTGCAGCTGCAACCGCATTTTTGTAGAGCACTTGCCTCCCAGGTTTCGCGTTTCAGCTCCCTGTTGCCAGTATAATCTACCTGTTTTGCTACATCATTCTTTCATAACGAAACTTTGTGGCCATAGCAGACATCTCTAATGATTGTCATTCTCTAAATACTTATATATTTACGCACTTTACAGCGACTGATTTCTTACAACCTGCAGGCCTTCTTGCAGCCATCTTTCATATACCATTCACAATTGATTTTTCCATTTCAATCATTATTCATTTCCAACTCATCGTCAAGTGCATGTCCCTTTTTGGCCATATCTGGCCCTTGGGCCAATAAATACTACACATCATCCTCAACAGAGGCGGCCTCCCAGCAGTGCAGTCAGAGGAACCATGCCGTAGCCGAACGTTCTGCTATTCGTAGAGCAGCCGGAGCTCTCATCTGATGGTAATTATGTCGAATCTCGGTAGCGCTCCCACCTCGGGGGTGAGAGCGTCTTCGAACGCTGTGAGCTCGAGCGTGGCGCGCTGAATTAACAAAGTGAATGCCTTCCGAGCACTCGATTTCAACCAGTCGATTGTAAACCGCCCCGGGTGAGCGCCTGGAGTATTCGAAAGCGACCAGTCGAATGTTACAACAGGAAGATGGCAGTTACCAACTGTGACTTATTACGCAACATAAACGAACTACCGTTCATTGCGAGTCGTGTTGTAAAGTTTATCCTTTGTCTGCATGCTGTATCTGCATGGCTATGTTCAGCTAGGCGCACTCTCCCGCACACTGCAGATATTTTTCGCCACCGAACCTCAAGAAAAACATGGGCAACCTAACTGCAGTAGAGACAGATAGGTTGGTCACGTGCTGAAATGTCTTCTTTTTAAAATATTGTAGCATGAGGTTGCCAAGCAATTTGTCATATTGCTGTGGTTGACAGTTTACTTAGGTTGAATTATCGTCAAGTATCAAGTACATAATTATTGATACTGAAGTCACCGAAGTAAGCGCAAAAAGTTTGACCAATTAGGCTGGTTTGTCACTAAACCATAACAAATGTGTCTAAAGTAATTTTTCTGATAACTGGCGAAAACTCATTACTGTTCCATTTGGGGACACCTCTGTGTGTGTACTTTCTGTTTACTCCACGCTCAATCCTGTCGGCTATGCCAAGCGCAGAGTGGCTCTAACGCAGCAATTAGCTGCTTATGTGAGCAAACTTGGTAATTGTCGGGCGCAACTATAATGTAGAGACAGGCAGAGCTCTAATCCGACTACTGTTATCTTCCATTATACATGGTGTCTATATATGGCGAAATTAACGTAGCGAGTGCCACTTCTCTATGCTATGCAGCAAAAATATCGAATGTAATCAATATATTCAGACAACCGTTTAAAGGGTAGAAATCCGATTGCATTTTGCAGTTAAACTGAGAAACGTTGCCGCCTTTCACCGCTCACTAGGTCCCGAATGTTTCTGAATAAAGTTTATAATCCAAGACGACTTCGAGCTCGCCTGAGATTTTAAGCATGTTTCTTCAGTTCATTATGAAAGCTTGCAGATTACGGCAAAGACTGCAGTGCTGGAAAGCCTGGCTAAATCACTACAAAAAAAAAATGAGGCACGTACCGCTGCCGACAAAGTCGGTACTAGGAAAGCCGAAAAAATGGGTGTTCCAACATTTTTTTTTACAGCACTGAGACAAACTAGAATTATTTTAAAAGCAGGCTTACTGAACGTTTCAAACCTTTCTTCTAAAAAAATTAAGTTTTGATACGAAAAAAAAACTGTATATGTAACGCAAAAAATAAACTAGATGGATTCCACGTGAACGCATGTCTGGTTTCGGTTACGACACAACTGTTGCTAGGGGGCACAATCTGCTGGCGAGGGCATATGGTCTTGAAGCACAGAGCATTTTTATTTGCAATGCCCTAAAGACATTACGACTACATAGAAAGTTGTCGCGCGCACATATTTTTTTCTTTGGCATCAGTTCATCCAGACCACAGCATTCATCTCGGAAAAGTAGCGATGTGCCTCCTTGGCATGTCGTATTTCTCAATATAGCCTCCCGTTTAAGAAAAAAAAACTCTTTACGACAGGAATAAAGTAGGTCATGCGTGCATTCCTTGTAAGAAACCCCGTCCTGCTCGAGGAGACATGAACTCATTTGGGCAAACGATGCCCTGCATACTGTAGTTTGTTCCGTGCAGCGTATCTTTTAATAGACGTAAGAAGCGGAAGTTTCGCGACTTCATATCTTAAATACTGTGCACGTGTCTGAGAAGCCGTGAAAGGTGATTTTCTAACTAGTTTTTACGTTTTCGCACTCTTGATACTATGGCGTGTTTCGTTGAAACAAATTTTTCAGTGGGTCACAAGCTACCGTGGAATTGCTGCTTTCATTTTCAGGAAGCCTCAGTCTGGGCACAGAAATGTTTTGTCCGACCCTTTGCAAGCTACTTTTGAATGTTCCTTGGAGAGACTTTTTCTCCACTGCTTGAAATTAGATCTTCGTTATGAAATCATTATGAGTACGGTCACGTCGTTGCTGAAAGAAATGCCATTTTGAATTTTTGTTGCGCTGAAAACACCAGTGAAACGGCTGATTTATTTTTTCATGTGCGCTAATATTTGCATAAAACGTTTCCTGCCTCATTATAAAGAATAATTAAGGTGTCTCCATCCGGCTTTCTTTCGTTCTTTTTTTTTTGTCGTCTACTGTGAATGCAGTACGGTGCTTATTACGCCTCACACAGTTGCCTCACGCAGTGACAACTGCAAGGGCTTGTATAGTAGTTTAAGTAATTAATCAAAAAACGTTTTATAGCATTCGTAGAAGAAACTATAGATTTCAGACGTAACTTGACTATGCTAACTGATTAGTCTCATATCGACTCTAAATATTTTAAAAGGTAGAGGACGTTCCTCGACAACCGTCGTAAATTGTTCGTCATGTTCCTCACTCACAGCATGTTCGCACGGTGCTTAATTAGCAGTTGCATAATAGCAAACGATTATTATGATTAGAGAGCGAACGGAGGTAGCCGATATTGGTAGCCCTCCCCCCCCCCCCCCCCCTCACAGCGTGCACAAAAACATTTTGAGTCTCCGCTGAACAAATTAGCAACAATTCGTCGCGCGCGCTTTATAGCCGAACTGTGAAACTTGTACTGATTTTTCGGTGCATGTACTCTACTTTACTGCCATTCTCAAATAAGCATTTAAGAGTTCATCATTGCAGAATGGTGGGCACCACTCTGCTTCGTCATAGCCTGTGCCATGGAGGCCGTTGTCAAAGGAGCGGGAGCACCGTGGAGATGATGAAGAGGTGATCTTTGATTGCTGATAACTTCGCTTTACTGGTAGCATAGAAATAATTGTTGCTGTAAAATATTTCTGAAAGTGCGTCCGTTCGCGTCAGTTCTATTTTACGACTTCTTTAAATAGGCTAGGACGACTACTTTAGGTTAATGGAATAGCGAAAATGGACATTTTGCCACTGGTACCATCTCCCACTGATGAAAACTTTTATTGGTCCAAACTAACATCGTCAGCCACTTTAGCAAGAGCCAGGGTCATCTAACTAGACATATAAATCTAACAGCTCTTTCAGAAAGAAACGAAGAAACAGAGCTGGAGGTCCATTTCGCTTCGACAGTGCTGAGAACAGACTAATGGAATATAAAACAGAAGCTAGAATTACTTGTGAACTACAAAGAATAAAGACAATGACAGGTCCAGGACACACAAAGGTTCCTGCTTTCAGTGATTGCCTGAAAGATTGGAAAATCTCTATTACAGAACTGTCACTTGTTCCGAGAAGTCGAAGTGAGACAGAGAACAAGAGAATGGAACCGGCTTGTCGGCACTGTCACGAGATGTTTTCAACCGTTCTGTGAATGGACGTGTGACTTCAATGCCGAGGCGGAAATGGCCTCATCTCTTGTGGTTCTAATACCGTTCCGACGGTTGATAGTACAACTGTCACACAAAGAGACATACTAGTTTTAAAATCATTCATCGCTGTTGTCATTTATGAGAAATGTGGGGTTTTTATCGGCAACATTTCTTTTTGAGTCTGCCTCATTTGATATTAAAATTAGTTATACGCATGCGTGTACGTATGAAATTATACAAATCCTTAAAAATCGCCTGTGGCGGGCGATTTTTTCTAACCCTTGAACTAAAATACTCAATGAGGCGTAGAATACTTCCGCGAGCAATCAATTTGGCTAACTGGCAAAATTTTAATGATTAATTTTTTTCTAATTACCTTACGGCCCATATGGCAATGTACGAATTGTAGTTAATGAACTTGAAAAGCTAATGGATTTGGAACAATATCTGAGGATTGCACCGGTTTCGATATATGCGCCGTGAAACGTGCAGTAAAATGTACCGTTCTTTCAGTTACTATTTAAGAAAACGTTATTTTATGCATTAAAACACAAAAATAACTGGAACGCCAATGTTTTTCGTCACACACTCTGAAAATAGTATCTCGAAACTGGTGTCATGGGGAGAATTCTCTCCAAGTGGATACGCTTTGCGGACTCACCGCCTAGAATTCTTCAATTACCATGTGTGCCAGGAAGGAAATATGAAAAAATTATTTAATGTAATTTTATTTATTATTTAAATAATCATTCCGGCATCACATAAAAGTAATGCTCGCCTCTACACGTAATTTAATTCAAGGGTCAGAATTGTCCAACTTGCCATAGGAGCTTCTCAAACATTTGGAGCACCTAAAGAAAAGAAAGAAACCTGCTATACGCGTGGTCGCTCCTGAGAAGCGGAGCCATGTTAGGGGTGGTAGTACCCAGTTTCGTTACTCCAATGTAATTTCTCCGTTGTAAATAATTTTATGCATACCTCTGACCATTACCAATATGCGCACATAGTCTCACAGTAGCGCTGGTACAGCAATTGGCAGATTTTTTGTGTCGTTTCCGTGCCTTTTGTACGCTACAACTAATGAAAGTCTGAACGGTGTCATTTATTTCAAGTTAGCGCTCTATCAACCTGTTATATGGAGCTTTGGGTCTTTCTAAGTACCGAAACAGAAGTAATCGGAGTAGAAGTTTCAATTGATGCTAATTAATTGTGCCAATTTGTGTAGGGAATAATCTATTTTTATCACAGCTCTTCTCCTCGTCCTCGTGCCGGATACCACTGAACAGGTTTAAAGACGTCCTCACCTTAAAGGGGGCTACGATCGCTAACTCGCCGAAGATTCTACGCGCTTCGCGTGCAGAGTATCGATTCTTAAGCCCGCAGCTTACCTTCCGTCTGAAAACTTTCCCGAACCTGTTTGCTGCAAACAAGCTTAATTGCGTTCCGGCACCGGTGCTCAGTAATCGGCTTAGTTCATAACATCCTCACACATGGTATCAGGTGCACATTCGTTCGTGGCTGGGATAAATGCGGTGTTAAGGCTTATCGTAAATCCGGAATGCACGGGTCTTTCTGTGGCGATGGTGGAAAGCTGGGCGTTCATACGTGATAGTGACTCTTCGTCGGGTTTAGTAGGGCGCGCTTTAGCGCCTTTTATCCAATTTAAGGGATACAATTAGGATTCTTGGCTCAATAATTTGGCCAGCAGATTTTTGCACCATCGCTCCAATTTATCTCATGTGGATGTGCGGCTCGCGCAGATGTGTTCGAAGCCGCAGTTTGACTTTAATAATGACAACAAATATCCGCTAATAAAAGTACGTCTTCTGAACAGGCCAGCAATATTTAGTAAAATGACGTTCACTATCCGCAGGCTAAGAAAATTTTTATGTTAGGAATTCTTATACGTCATCAAGTAAACACACATTACGAGCAAATAAACAACTTTCAATAAAACAATCACAAATACGGCATTAGATCAGTGTGTTTGCCCCAGCGCCCGTTTATACCTCGCTCCCTTCTATCCTTCCATATTGATATTCATCTACCCAGAAGTACTTCTTCGTGGTCGAAATTGTGTCGAACTTTATCATATGCTGTACATGGCTAAACCACTGCTTGCAATGGTGGGTCAGTCATGTTCAGTATAAGCTGCCACACGGCGGCCATGGTCTAAGGAGCTGCAAGACACCACGGCGGTGCCTACACAGGACAATATCATTTCAACAATACCAGGCATCTTCTTGCCAAATTCTTTATATGCATGCAGGTGCCTTCGTGGAGTCTCTGGTGCACTTTCCCCACATGCATGTCATGAGGGCATCGTATAATGATCAGGTCATCAAGCCTTTGCCCTGTCTGACTGTAAAACAGGGGTCAGAAGCCGAAGCCTAGCCCTGCAAACACCACCGAGTAATGAACGACGCCGTAAAGACTGTCAAATTTACGATAGTTTATTCAGCGCAACCCACAGCGACTCTGCTAGGCTCTCCTTGAATATAAAACTGCGCTAAACACATTTGGACGAGCTACTATAAGGGTTCACACAGGGCGATCAACCAGAGTATTAAAATGCGCCGGTGTAAACTACAGCTTCTGCCCATAAACAGTTTCGGAGATTCACTGCTGTAAACCTCAAATGAAAAGTCTGTGGGTTCTATTTATGCGTCGTTGTTTGAGTGGGTGTTTTCCTTGACTATTTGTTTTTCCGGCACATTTTTACGCTGGTCCTCTTTTACTCGTTGACTAATTTCCATAGTGGACATTTCTTTCTTTCTTTTTTCAAGCACGCAAGGGATACGGCGCCGTGAATCATAAGAAATCATCCACGGGGAGCCCATTCCCGACGTATCTTCGACCGGGCATCGTCCAACGCCTGTGCGCATACTTTGTGCCGTGCATTTAGTAAACGCCGTTATCATGACGGGCATGTGTATCACTCCAGCTTACTGACACAACGGCCGCCGACACATAACTTCTGTGCGGGCGGTTCCACTCAGGCAAAAGAACATGCTGGCAGAAACCCTCACAGGATGACTGCCGGCGTTCATCAGATTAGCATCGCAGTAATGTGGCGACACACCGTATTGACGTCACCCAAAGGGGTACTCTATAAGGCGTGTACTGTAACTGGGTTCTTCTCTCGCCCTTTCCCACTGGATTCGTTGCGCCCTCTAATGGCGCCGCCTTGAAGTCCGCGCGTTGTGCGTGTGTGAGCATATATTCAGACAAGATCGCCTAAATATATTTGACTCAGGCTTAGTTCCGCCCGACACTTAAGAAATTTCAAATGATTTTTTTTTCTTTAAACAGCGGCACATACCCAGTCATAAATACCGCGTGACCAAAGTAGGTGGGAAAGTGGTTAGAAGCGAACGTGCACCAAACTGGATGAAGTTCCGAACGAATGCTAATCGCATTCAAGCCTTAGTAAACTAAAGCAAACAAAGCACCAACGTACGATTTTCGGGAGAGCTTCGCGGGAGCTTTAGTCAGGTTCGCTTCGTTCCCACTTTGCATCGACTGCATAACGAAAAACATTCGCGGCAAGATTAGGTTCCCCGTAATTGAGCGCCGGAGTGTAAACACGCGGCATAGAAGGTGGCATGGCACAAGATTTGCAGCAGTTGTCGCCTTCGGAAGCGTGCAGCACTCATTTGCCGCTGGAACGCAGAAAAATGGCGCCAGAGAGTGCCGCATGTCGGGATCTGTTTTTCCGCGGGGTCTGCCTTTGCTCCGCCACGCAAGACCGTTCGGGAAGAAATATCGGCCGGCGTAAATAATGACCCTAATTTTCCTCGAAGCCGATTTGGCAATCGCTCGCCCAGAGCGCGTTCGGTAATTTTCGCCAGCTACGTCATTAAAGGCCCGAACGGCGAAAAGGGATGCTGGCTGCTGCGCAGCCGAATCTATTCATAATACGTATTGCAAATTTCGACGTAACATGCCAGGCGCCGCGGCGCTTTCATTGCGGTCTTTCTCAAAAAAATTAATCTCCCGCTTCATGCGTTAAAATATAATTCCGTCTGTTTTCTTTTATTAGAGTTCTTGACGCTGGAATTCAATCCGCCAATTTTATGATGAAAACGATTTTTAAACCGGTACATTGTTCGGCCGTTCATATGAATAGCGTGTTGCTGCGCAGCAATCTACGTCGAACGTACATGTACGTCTGATGAACGACATGCATACATATCAGCATGCGTACTCGCGATGGTACATAAGCATGCATGCGTTTGCATGCTCATCGATTTCCTCTATGCATACTATACGGATTACTTACTGCACAACCCTAGAACTTTGATATGCTTTGGTTTTAAAACCAGTTCATTCTACTTAGACTTGTTTTTACTAAATTCGGGAACGCGGGCACTTGAGATAGCGCATGCGTACACGACTGAAGCAGGCGAAGAAAGCACAAGTGTGCGCTTTTTCCTCATCTGATACGCTCCTCCACACTCCATTGGCTTGCGTCTTTTCACTCATCTTTCCCTCCTTGTTTCTTTATTTATTGATTAAGATTTTTTGTTCTTTTAAGCACGGCTGCTGACTAGAAACAGAGCATAGCGATCCGATGCAGGCCCTTCTTCTCAGACGGAAGTAAACGGCTACTCGCCGGCAAAACCCTAATATAAGCAAACTAAACCAAGTTCTCTGCATAGCCAAGCACATGGCCCATCACGACGGCCATTTCTCCTCGGTCGGTTTGAAAGTGCAAGTTTTGATGTGAGGTGGCAACGATCGAGTCCGCTACTGGATGAAAGGAAAAGCGTTAACACTGCTCTGAAATCACTGAGAGGTAGTGGCGAGTTTTTAGTTGATTGGCATTGCGTTTATTTGTTTTGTTTTTCCTCTCCGGATAATGTTTTAGCCTATGCTGGAAAGGCATGTACATTACTTTCGGCTGGCGCGAGTAGACATTCTGGGGGAAGCGCATTACTCTACAGGGAGCTTTGTTGTACAAATTTATTGCAATCTTTTCTCTTCCAAGTGATGGTTGGAGGTTTGTCTTTACGTGAACGTTGAACCAGGCGGCATTTGGCAGGAAAGAAGACTAAAGGTATCCGAAGAATTTTCCCCAAGGACAGGAAGATAGATGCACTATGAAAGAATACCTCCACACAATGGTTTCTTGTGGCTAATTTCTCTGTAAAACACAACAAAAAGAGGTGTGTTTGTGATGGTTAATGGAAAGTATACGTTGCAAGCGAAAGCGACATTTTATTATTTATATACTTGAATGAAACGCAGTGCCCAGTGTTGCCTGACGCAATTGTTCATGAACAGCTTATATGCATTACAAACGTTGAAAGAATGTGTTTTGAGCGTCGCTGCTCATATATGAACTGCCTTGTTTATTGCGAGCCACTGCGTCTATTTCGAACATTGATTTAGATTACTGTTTAATGCAAGTGGACCTAATGCAAGTAGATATAGCGCGGGTTTTAAAAAAACCGGCAGATCCCACGCCCTGTGGGAATGAATCGCTATTATGCGAAGCAGGTTGTCGGGAGCCTACCAAGTTAAAAGTTAACGAAACGACCATGAGAGCACCAAGACTTAGGTGGCTGTTTCAATGTCATGGCACGCATGTCATAACATTCATGTCATGAGTCCCGAGGAGTCCCTTCAGCTAGGCCTAAGAGACCTTAAGGCGAAAGCCTTAGTAATGCTCATGACTATGACTTCGACCATCAATCTTTAGCCTTTTACTTCACGTATTAACACATCCGAACCCATTAGAATGGTTTTTGAGTGTTATACTTCTTTCTCTGAGTCAGTCATTTTTGCTGAGTCATGGTCATGGCTTCAACCACTATCCGTTCGTGTTTCCCTTACCCATGTGCGAACCCATTTCAGTGGTTTTTGAGTGTTAATTTTTTTTTGCTGGCGGCTAGATAGCAGAACGGGGATTGAGTTCCCATCGGAGTGCTGTGCATTCGTCGAGCTCACGGAGCACTCCTTCTTGAAATCTAAGCAAAGCTAGGAAGCTTTATCGCAGGCCGATCATTATAATCTTTTCACACATCAATGATTGAGCTGTTGCTATCATGGGAACATGGCCCCTTGTAGCCTGGTATATGACATTTCGCAATGCGTTCTGCATTCTTGCACATAGGTTTATCAGAATTTACTTGCGTTGGCTAGGCTTTCTTTCGTTGGTCCCTTTATTTGCTTTCAGTTTCATGTTAAATGGCTCTTTTGCTCTTAAAAGCAGTTGTTCAGTTGTGCTTAACATGTAAGTCTTGCCTCATTAATTAGCCTATAGCCAAGAACTTTCGCTGGAATTGCGCCACTCTTCCCTGGAGTTTGTATATGTATTGTGTAGCGAGGAGAATATCTTCACGCCGGACTTGATGGCACTGTTTACACGGTAATTAGGTAGAGGCACATTATATCATGGTTTAAGCAAGAGCTTGATAAATGACGGACGATGCTGGCCTGTGCTCCCGTTTTGCTTTCCTAAGCGAATATTAATATTATGAAATGTACATTATTATCTTGCTTTATTATATGTTCCGCACCACCGACAGACATCATTGAAGTGAGCGAAAGGTGCTAAATATCACCCTTGGATTCCTTTAGGCCATTTAGGCCATTTAGGCCATGCGAATTCGTAACTATAAATATACTCCCTAAGGTTCCATGGTAAAACAAACGTTCAAGTGGATCTGTCTTAAGGTGCTAGTCCCGTGCTTTCATAAATAGGTAAAGTACGGGACTACGTACTATAAGTACGTATATAGGTAGACGGGAACGAAAAGAACACCGTAAAGGAAGGCAATTTTGTGTGTGTGTGTGTGTTTTGTTTTCATAGATACTAAATGGCTTAAACGGACAATGAGGGCTAAGCAATTTCACTAGGGAAATCTTTCCTTTATTTCAAATGTAGAGATAAGGAAAATGCGAAATGGAACTGGAAAAAGACAACTTGGCACCGAACCCAGACTCTCCGAAGTACGCGTGTGATGGTCTGCCACTTCAGCTATACGGCTGTGGCTATACTCACGCACTGTTTCTTGGGAATTTATCAGTGTGTAGTATAGGTCTCGCCCTAAGAAGGGCAGCCACCGCTCTTCGCGGCCATGGAGGTAAGATGTGGAGCATAGTCTATAAACCGCAGGCGTCACGTAGTGCTTAAACTTTGGAGCAGGTAACCGCGGGGAAAAATAAACCTTCTTATGCTACATCGTTTTATCAAGGATGCTAAAGGCGAGAACCTCACAGGGCAATGATAGAAAAGAATAAAACATACTTACGTGCTTCATCTTTGTTTAGTTACAACTGCGTCAAGCCAGCGAACAACGAAACGAAGAAAAGTAAAGCAGAGTGTAGCAGCACCAACGAGACAGCGTGCAGAGCTGCTGCCGACGCCGTTCCGGTTTCCCCGCGTTCGCACCGAACGCGCGCGGCGTCCGTGACTGCAGCCGGTGCATCTGGCGGTGGCTCGGAGGTTTCACCAGAGAGCAGAACTGTACACTCGACGAGCAGCGTGGGAAGTTGCGAACGCGAGGAAACGCGGAAGCCGTCGGCAGCAGCTCTGCACGTTGCCTCGTTGGCGCTGCTACAACAGAATACTTTTATTGCGATAGCAATTATATGGACACTCCAAAGCAGATTTCTGCCGTCGGCGTCGCCGTCGCCGTCGCCGTGAGGTTCCGTATGACGTCAATAGAGATGAAATCGTCGCCGCGCGATAGATAAGTGGTTCTTGAGGGAAAGGGAAAGGTTGGCGCTATCTTCTGCAGCCCTTGAGGGAGCACGGCTCAGCGCCAAGCTATCTATGCCGCCGAACGCTGTATGTGCGAGTGAAAGGGCGCGAGGGACGCGCGCTTTCACGGGGAGTGAACGCGCGGCGGAGAACAAACGCGCGTTCTGCGCCGTGCTCCCTTAAGGAATGCAGAAGTAGGCGTCTCTTTCCTCCTTTACAATCACCTGTATGTCGAGCAAACGCGCCTTCTTCCGACGCGTGAAAGACCGGGGGGGGGGGGGGGGGACTGAGGCGACGTTTAGCTGCGGCACCAAGTGCCTATTTATATCAGAGGCTCCGGCAACAGTCACCAACGCCGCGCGCATTTTGTGCGAACGCGTGCAAAACGCCGACGGCGTCGACAACAGATCTGCGTGTTGCCGGTGCTGCTGCATGTCCAAGTTTATACAGCTGATAAAGCTACTATCATTACTCCGTATAGCTCTCTACAAATTTGCTATCGCAATTGATGCTTCGCCTTTCAGGTGAAACTGCGACAACTTTTTTATTGCGATAGCAATTATATGGACACTCAAAAGCAGATTTCTGCCGTCGGCGTCGCCGTCGCCGTGAGGTTCCGTATGACGTCAATGGAGATGAAATCGTGGTGGTAAGTGGTTCTTGAGGGAAAGGGAAAGGTTGGCGCTATCTTCTGCAGCCCTTGAGGGAGCACGGCTAAGCGCCTGAAATCGTCGCCGCGCGCCGAACGCTGCATGTGCGAGTGAAAGGGCGCGAGGGGCGCGCACTTTCACGGGGAGTGAACGCACGGCGGAGAACAAACGCGCGTTCTGCGCCGTGCTCGCTTAAGGGCTGCAGAAGTAAGCGTCTCTTTCCTCCTTTACAATCACCATATATGTAGAGCAAACGCGCCTTCTTTCAACGCGCGAGAGGCCGTGGGGGAGGGGGAGGGGGGAGGGGGAGGGAAGGGAGGCGACGTTTAGCTGCGGCACCAAGTGCCTATTTATATCAGAGGCTCCGGCAACAGTCACCAACGCCGCACGCATTTTGAGCGAACGCGGGCAAAACGCCGACGGCGTCGACAATAGTTCTGCGTGTTGCCGGTGCTGCTGCATGCCCAAGTTTATACAGCTGATAAAGCTAATATCATTACTCCCTATAGCTCTCTACAAATTTGCTAGCGCAATTGATGCTTCGCGTTTCAGGTGAAACTGCGACAACTTTTTTACTCTAATTCACAAGTAGAAATGCTGTAATGCTTTCAGGCTAAGCGGGGATATGTCTGAATAAAGAATAAAGACATTTTGGGGTTGATGGAAGTTAAAATAGATCAAAAGACAACAGCCAGCTTCACCCATTTCTTTTGGAAAGACGTAAGAAGGTAAATAAAAACAAAAGGAGACCATGACTAAGATTTCCTCAATCAACACCATATAGAAGAGGTTCAGACTAAAACCTACAGGGCCGTAACTCAGAGGAGCCCGCCGCAATAGGTTTATTTTTATACTACATGTTCTCCTGGATCAAATGATGCGCCCCAGGAGAAATCTCGCGACTGTGCATGAAATCAGATCGAGCGAGTTATTTATGCACATAGGCGTGATTCGCGAGTCCCACCATCGTCCCTTCACCGGCATCCGGAATGCGGTAACGTATCTGCACCAATTTATCCTCGGAAATGCGACGCCGCTGACGTTGGCTAATGCTCTTAATGTCACCTTCGTCCCATATGGAGATGAAACCGACGAAGAAACGGTCTCTCATGACGCATGCCAG
The DNA here is from genome assembly GCF_013339745.2 of Dermacentor silvarum. Classification (NCBI taxonomy): domain Eukaryota; kingdom Metazoa; phylum Arthropoda; class Arachnida; order Ixodida; family Ixodidae; genus Dermacentor; species Dermacentor silvarum. The sequence goes on along the minus strand of NC_051164.1, from coordinate 36,300,622 downwards.
TGCCGTGCCGGGAACGGACGTGGTGTTTGAGGGCTGTGTGAATCAGGCCTCCGAGAAAGGTCTATACGCATAATTTCACACTTCAGGTTCCTCAGGCGGAATTGTGTTGGTACCGGTCGATAGGATGAACGAAAATGTAGTGAACCACTAAGATCATGATTCCCTCTCTATTTTGTTCATAAAATTGGCGATCGCGAAAATACGCTTGTTCACTGCGTCGTTTCTACTATATTAGTTAGTTTTTTTGATTATTTTGCAGCATAAGCTGTTATGAGCTCATTCCAATACCGTCTCAGTTGGCGATGCTGTCTGCCGCCGCCGCTGTCGGTGTCAGCTATCACCAGGAATGATAAAAGAATGAACAGTTCACGCCATGATCGCACCCGGGCACTTTGCGTGGGAGTCAGCTACTCTATACCACTGCACCAGGCCAGCGCTTGCTAATCGCCGCCAAAACGTGCCCTGTACACTCGTCCTAGCATGCGAGGAGTCGCGCGATGTGAGGATTCGTCGAGCGTCGATACGGGTACGCTTTGAATTGTAGTTGCGTTGTATTCCACCAGGTGTTGCGACATGAAGTAGTTGCATCGTATAGTGCCACGTGTCACGGGATGTAACATGTGCGACACGTAGTCCCCATACCTGTGTTCAATCCTCGGCAAACTTTTGTGGCGTCCTCGCAAGGTACGAACTGCTGCTCAAGAAGCGGAGCGTAGAGCTACGCGCGCGGCTGCAACCAGGCAACGTCGGGCTCAGCAGACGGCCGTGCAGAGAGCAGCACAAGCCGCAGCTCGCCGTAGACGCCGGTCGGACCGTTGAGTTCGTCCTCGTGAAAACGACGCAAAGTCACTTCGCCGCGAAGACGCTCTAATGTGTGTTGCCGAAGATGGAGCTACATGGAGCCGCTGCTCAAGCTTACGTTGTGAATGTGCTGCGTGTGCCGCGCAGGCCTGTGACTTTTCTTTCTTCTTTTTTTAAAAGAAGCCTCTTCATTCGGAGTTCACCGAAAATTTAGTACTGCCCTTGCAGAGCAAATTCTCAATACAATCTACGCTCTTCTCTGATCCCGCGCGACAACACGTTCATGTCACTTCTCATCGAACGAGGTTTTTAGCAGCAATCTACATGCTGCTTTCTCCGTGTTCAGCTTTTCATTTGTCCACACCACGATGCATATAACGCATACATCATAAAAACGACATCTAAGTCCTCAAGAGTGTTCGCTCCTCGTCGGAAACATATCTATTCATGTTACGTTTAACAGAAATTATCTTTCACATGTATACAGCATGGTTCACTTTTAGTGGAAACAACAAACCGCTGCCAAAATATGTTTCCTGCAGAATTATCTCTCGGTAAAAAATGCGAAAGGATGCATGATCCGATTGCCCTATATATTCTTGAGCACAACCTTCCCTCCATAAAGGTTATTATCCTGCAGGTAAATATGTCGGGATCTGTGTTAAATGTGTAATTAATAACAGAACACTAATTTGGTTCAGCAACGGTGTTGCCTTCGTCTATAGTTGGGGAAGCATGTACTTAAAGGTAGCGCAGCAGCCGCTGTATTGACTCACCCATGTCTTTTGCGCTGTTTTGAATAACTGATTTGACGTTTCAATTGGAGATTGGAGAACATGGTATGAAGCAAATCCTGTGTCATTTAAATGATGGCTAAGTTATCAGCGCTTTCAGGTTCTGGTACATGTCTCCTGTGCGCCTGGCGAGCGTATTAGTTTTCACATGTTTTTCGTTTCTTTATTTTTTAAATTTGTTCTGTCTCACACGCACTTAAATACTTTAGCTCAGCTACTTCCCGCTGTGCAGCCAAGGCTACGGCTTATGTCAGCCTACCCTGCAGTAGCGAGAGCCGGTCACCAGCTCCTAGAATGGACACACCACCGTGGCGAATGGCTGCGGCGTTCTTAGGCTTAGCACGAGGTCTCGGGTTCAATTCCAGGCTCCAGCGGCTCTATTTGAATGGAGATGATGTGCAAGAACGCTAGTGTACTTTAAAGATTCCTTTAAAGAACCCCGGGGTCTCAAAATTGCCGTGGATCCCTGCGGTGTCCCTCACAACCCTCTGTGCTGTTTCTCGACTTTCGACCGCATAATTTCATTTAATTTTCTCAGAATGGATGATGGCTCACCTCTAGTGTGCGACTCATCCTACCTTCATGCTACCGCTCAGTCGGAGACGTGTGGCAGGCGACCAAGGCAGAGGAAACCCTTCTTCTGAAACTTTTTTTAGGGGTGAAGCTCCTTAGGGTGTGGGTCGTTCCCTCCTCTGTAGTAGTAGTAGTAGTAGTAGTAGTAGTAGTAGTAGTAGTAGTAGTAGTAGTAGTAGTAGTAGTAGTAGTAGTATGTAGCCACCTCTAGTTTATGAATTGCACAATAGATGGCGTAGTGTGTCCGTAGCCACCTGTAGTTTTATGAAGTGTTCACTAGGTGGCGTTCCGGTTGCGGTTCCACTTCCGGTTCCGGTTCCACTTTGCGCGCGTTCGGTGCAAACGCGGGCAAAACGCCGACGGCGTCGACAACAGTTCTGCGCGTTGCTGGTGCTGCTGCATGTCCAAGTTTATACAGCTTATAAAACTACCTTGAGTTGACCCCATGGCTGCTTCGCATACTACTCAGGGTTCCCCTACGGGAAGATGGTGTAATTTTATCTCTCGTTCCCGACGCGCGCTCTCTTTATCTTTCGTCCGTATAGCTGTGGTTTACCCGAATGATCCCCCGGTGCTTCGCCCACTCATCATCATTCACTTCGTGGATATGCCGTGTTTTTTTTTTCTTGCAGGCTAACTTGACGCGTAGCTTTCTGCACACTGCACGCTTTTGATTAGATGGAGTGAAACGGACGCTGCGATTTACATGTACGCAGCTTGCTAATAAGTCCTAACCTCATTGCCTCGTAGCCCCACGTGAACTCTGCACCTTCTTCCGCGCGGAAACAGCAACGCCGTCCGACGCTGCTGACCCTCGGTGACCAATATGTGGTGGAGAGAGCCCCCCCCCCCTCCCCCTCCCCCTCCCCCTTACCTTTGCCGAGACTTATCGGCAGGTGGCTTCCTCTTTCAGAGCCGACCGCTAAGCCAGAAGTTCCCCCAGGAAGCAGGGTTTGTGTCCCTGATGGAGTGCGAGCGTCGTGCAGGCGAAAGGGAGGTCGACGAGACGCCTCCGTTAGCCCGTTCCACTTCTAAGACCCAGCGTCAGTAGCAGACCGTGTGTCGCCGACACCGGAAAACGCAACCCCGGGAGCTTCGCTCTGTTCTTCCCTCGCTTCCATGCGCCTTTGTCGTTGGCTGTGGTTGCAGTGCCTTTCGTTCCGCACCAAGGAAGACGTAATGGCTCGGTCGCGCACCCGATTTCGGATTGGCGCGTCTCTAATTAGCTTTTCGCTCGCGCTACGCAATTTACGTGATAGCTATAGGCGTCACTTCCTCTTTGCTAGGTTCGCTCAAACTGTGTAACCAAATTCGCTATTAGGGACGAAGAAAACAAAAACGTGGCTAACTGAAACATTCGCGCGGACACGAAGACGAGCGCAACTAAGCAATTTTGCTAGATTGCAGTTAACTGGATTATTCTCACGGAGTGTTTGCCTACAAACAATCGCAAGCGTACTGGAACGGGTTAATGGTCTGAAAAGGACAGAGAAACACGTGTTCCATGTTTTTTCTTTTGTTTTGTTCTGTTATAAAAGGGTTTCTATGGAGATATTGAGGTAAAATCTACCTCGGCTTCTTCATTTCTATGAATTGCAACAAAAAATAAACTAATGATGGTGCTAAAATGAATAAACGAATAAAGAAGGCTGGTAACCTAATAGCAATACCAGCAATAACGGCGTCTTATAGCGGAAGATTTATTTCACGTCTCTCTGTGCCGACAACCGAACAAAATATACAATTTGCAGTCGTTATCGATAGAAGCAAGTGTCATCCACGTAATAAATGGATGCTGTAGGCCCAAACACGCCACTCTGTTCCAGTTCCGTCCACATTAGAGATCATAGGCGTGTCATTTCATACATAAAATGTTATTTATTGTTTTAAAGAGAAGAAGAGGTCTAACTACTGCGATGCAGATTTGGGGAGCTGGGGATAGGTAGCCTCGTGCGCAAAGGACCTATCCTCCACCTAACCCTCAAAGAGCACCCTTACAGTGGACTCTTGCAACGATAATATTGCGGACCGCCCTTGTTTTGCTAAACATCTCTTCAGAGCCTGCGGAATTACATATACAGACGAACGCCTTTATCACGAAGTTATTTGGGGTCTCCTAAATGCCTCCTTATACAGGCCACTTCGTTGTGAAGGTCGTGCACCAGGCAGCTTGCAATACACCTGGGACGTACTTATTCGAATCTTCATTATACAGGTAATTTTGTTGTAGAGGCGTGCACTGGAGCAGCGCTCGAATGTATGCTTTATTATATGGGGGACATAATACGAACACAAATATATACCATGAACAGATCTGTGGCCTGAAAGAGGGCAAGAAGTTATCCATATTTATTACGACGGAAAAACCTTTGAATTTTTTTAACTTCAAAGAACATCAAAGAACATTTCTTAAAAGTGTGGTATACCCAGTTTTTATGCGAGAAGAAAAATTTTCGTATTTGCCATACTTGGAGCAATGTATCTTAACATATACGAGAAGTGAGCTGTCGAGTAACATTGACTTAAATTTTCACTGCTTTCGAAACCGAAGAAAAAAGAAAAAAAAAGAGGGAATTAAGTGGATATTTTCTTGACACAGACGGGACATATAGAAGCAGTTTTCCGATATGTGGAACAAGGCCTGTTCGGTAAAAGACCTGTTCGGTAAATGGAAACCTTCACTCCGAAACATTCCTGGCACACTCCTAATGAATAAAGCAAAAAAAAAGAATAATTACGCGTAAGTTCATTAAGTCTTAAATGACGATAGCAGGCACAAATTCCTTGCGACGCTTTTCGCATGTCCACTTCTGTCACTATGCATTGCCATTTGTTTTATTTTTGGTTCCCGATTCACTGTGGGCAAAATGAAAGTGACGCAACGCAATTACCTTCATTTTTAACACGAAAGTGTTTTATGCCGGGGTCCACCAAGACTTCACTGACGTATTTCCGTCACGAAAATACGTCATAGAACATAATACAAAGAAAGAAACCAGAAGAAAAAGTTCCACAAACATGCAAAATTTGGAAATCGAACCCACGACCTCTCGGTCCGCGACGATAGATCGCCGAGCGTTTAACCCATTGCGCCACAAACGCATTTGCAGAGAGCTACACAGACGCGCCTTATATATCTAACACTCCTCCGTGTACCCACGCATACCCGCGCTCTTGCTCGGGGCGGTGCCGCCGCCTACGAGCAGAAAAGAGAAGTACTGCATTATGACATTAGAGAGTTTTAGAATCGGGGCCCCAAAAGTTTTGGGCCCCAAATAGCTTTGCGGATGTTAGCGTTGGGGCACGCAAGAGCGATGAGTTTTAGAATAGGGCTTTGCGTTTGCGAATACCGTCTTGCGCTTGCAGCGCCACTACGGTGTCAAAGAAAAGCATTATAAATATTAAAATAAACAATACCATTTTATGATAGGAAGAGTAATTTTGAGTTTCGTGGTTTTGCGTTTAATTGCAAATAAGGTGTTATTCTATTAGCAGAAAGCGATTTATTGCGCCTAATTTTGAGTAACCAACTTGTCGTGCCTTCACCAGCCAAGCTAATCCACGTTAGGCCTACGAGCCATGAAATCGACAGTCGAATTCAAAATCAGCGGCGTCTAATGAATCAATCTTCATTACACACGTTAGTTGAGAGAAAGCGATAACCGCAGTCACTTCTCCTAGCTTACTAACTTCACGCATTACCACGAATCAAGCCGAGTTTGGTACTCGGAGAGCCGCTGCTTCGATGGGTGCCGCCATGTTTGTTGACGCAAAACTTTTGGGGCTGCTTTTGGGGCTCCCGCTAAATCGGCGAAATAGCGTGCTAACGCAAAACCCAAACGCAGTTAGCGTCTCGCGCATGTGCAGTGGTGTCGACGCTATTTCTTTGGGGCCCCAAAACGTTTGGGGCCCCTATTCTAAAACTCGCTACTAACGCGCACCGACAGTGAACGCTTCGGTGGTCTCAGCACTACGACGCCTCGATGCCAGCATTCGAAGGGACGCTGGCATCAAGAAGCACTACCAACGCCACCTAGGTGGCGTTCACCGTACTCAGCACAGCGGAGCGTGGCCTCCGCAATTAGCTCTGAAAATGTTTCTGAAGTTGATCGCGGAGGCCGCAATTACGACGCGCTGTACGCGCTGATTTGACTCGGTGACGATTCAGTTACGTGCTTTGTCTTGCGCGTTGTATTAGTGTGTCAGTTACGTGCTTCGTCTTTCGCGTTGTGCTAGCGTGTGCAGCGTAGTGCAGCTTCCATATGCACGACGGTTGCTCATGGTCATCGACGTTGGTAGTCGTGATGGAGGAGACGTGCCACCAGGCGTCAGCGTGGGTGCATCAACGCCTAAGGGCGCTTTAGCCACAAAACACCAATAGACATTATATATCAATGTGCAATAAACATTACACTACTTCTGTGAAGACACGTTTCACTTTCGTGTTCTATACCGATTCCTATATAAGAGGGATCAACCACATTTTTTTGCTTCTAAACATCATTAGTATTTGCTGCCTCTGTGCAGGGAACTGATCCACCTCACTTTTAGGTAATTCCTTTATTACATACCCGGCTTAAAAGTTGTATATTTTTGTTTCCTTTAAAAATATTGCATTAAATACGTGTGCAATAGTTGAGCGATACGAGAGTGATTCTGAAAATGGCTATATTCGTCAATGAAAATATCTATGGCAGCAAGACCGGCGTGAACGAGATATAAATTTGTGGGTGTCTCTTGCAGTAATTAGGTTAATTGTTACGATCACCAAGATAGCCTAAGCGTCTGGTATTTTGGCGTTTTGTTCCATGAAACGATGACTTACTTTCGCAGAGGCCTTAGTATTAGCGCTACATCTTCAATTCAGTTGAACTATATTCGACAGAACCATGGAGGCGCGCTTTGAAATTATGCCACTGCTTGGGTCATAACAGTTATAGTCATATTGAATTTCTTGACGTCAGTGGAACTCTTTTTAGCTTCAGAAATCTTTATGACTATCTGTTATGCTTGAATACAAGAGAAGTTTACGTTTAGGTCGGTGCCATTCCTGTATATCGGAGATAGTACTAACTATTGCCTTAGATCTTGAAGTAACAAAAATTACTGTTTATAACCATGGCGCATGCCGTGACGTCATCCGACTTTAAGGTAGTGGGTACACTTTATTACAAAGAAAATGTAGGTTTTCATACATGCTACTCACATCACCTAGGCTACTCTGTCTATACATGTAGTTTCGTTGACATAAAAGAGTCCCAGGACAAAGGGAGAAATATATAAAATAAAATCTTTAAATGGTCGAAGTTATGTGCGAACACATTAAAACGTGCGCGCTGGAGGTAACCATATATAGTTTGCGAATAAACGCAGTGTTGCGATTATGCTCATGTGCAGAAACCATGGAGTGTTCTAATGTTATAATATGAAGTCTCAAAGTTCCAAATTAACCGGAGGGAAATGGTGCGGGGCAGTAATTCAGACATCGTGGGAGAAATGCCAATTACAGTGCATAAAGCTTATCGCTTGACGCGAGTAGAGTCGCCAATAACACAGCCTCTATCGGTCGCCAGTCACACAACCTCTATCAGTCGCCAGTGTGTAGGTGCCCTTAGAAATCGAACTCACGTCTCTGCTGTAAAGTGACATTGGCAGCCGGACGGACACGGCTGTCGCGCAGCACTCTTTCGCTTCGAAATTTACACTCTGTTTTCTCAGCCACGCATATTCAGGAACCTTCGCATGTATTTCGGAAGCAACAGCTTGCCGTATATATAGAGCAATATTAATTATTGTGCAGTGCCCGTTCATGTATACTTCCCGTAATTCCTACGTTGCCCTAATGTCCATATCTACTTGTTTATGCGGATTTTACGGCTATCTGCTAGCCGCTGTAGGCTGACATTTCCCCCTAGCTTCCTTCGTAGGAGAGAGCGAGATATATTTTATTTTCTGCAAAGGCAGAACCTGGACACGCCTGGCCTGGTGGAATTTAGTGAGCTACTCTGCACTGGGGAAGAGGGAAGTCGAATGGAAGTGTATTGGTGAATAATGGCGAGCAGCAGGGATGTGTATGCACACCTTTGCAGTCTTTGTGAACAATATCGTGCGAGCGTCACCCGTACGGCTTCTTAGCGCCAGTATATGCGCCAGTGCGCATAACAATTTCCAGTTCAAATACCAGCTAATAGGCTGTTTCTTCAAGAGTGCACACGCCTTGGTTATACGCGCGGTCTCATTGCTTGCCATTAAAAAGAGTTAGGCCACCCAGCTACAAGTATATGCAATCAGTGTTGCCGCTTCGTTTTTTTTTTTTTTTTGTGACTAGACGTCGCAAAGCACCCATTAAGTTTTCGGTAATCTCGCTGATTGTCGCCGTTATAAGCACTGACATGCGCTTGCGACTCATTACTAATATTGCAAGGGTGTGTAAACAACAACCGCCTTATACTAAACCAGCTTGTCCAGTCTCGTTGTTTGCAGAAGCGCGACCAACACTTTCGCTGTCAGTCTGGCACTTGTAGTATCAGGCACGCATGGATCGGGAACAGCGTCAACCGATAGCCCCTGCCGATGCTGACGCGGCTAGGAAACTGTGGCATAATTTGCAACGCTTGTCGGCCGTAAGTGGTCTTTGCCAATCACCGGTAAACTTTGTTAATAATGTCGCAGACGTTACGATTGACTAGAATTTGATCTTACGAATAATTTCAGCAAGACGTTTTTCGTGAATGTGGGCGCTGTTTCTTCGCAAGTTGCCGTCTGTTCGCCTACGATATAGATGCAAACCCCAGAGAGACCGGCAAGATTCTGCCGTGACTTCTGAACAAACACGTGAGGCTCTGTTAAGCATGGCAGCTGCAGTGCTATGTCCTTGGGTGGTCGCATGCCGCGACGACCAAAGAAAGTACCGTATAGGTGTTACAATGCACCAAATGACCGCCAAGGTGCTTTGACTGCACGTAGTCAAAGTCCAAGACAAACTATTTCGTTTTGATAAATTTTGTGTGAAATGAACATGGCTACGTGCCAGGAAAACAGATTTCAAACTTTCAGCACGACTAGTTCTTTCACGGTTTGTGGAGGTTTTCTTCACTATTATTCCTCACTATTATTCACAAAAATGGCACTAGTTGAGGGCATGCGATTGAGATATTTGGCGATACTGCATGATCAAACAAAGAAAACCGCATCATTGTATGCCTTCGAAACAAACGCACCCCCTTCTCCCCCCCCCCCCCCCCCCTCAAAAATAAAAAATGTATTTTTGCGCGAGCGGTCTGAGCAGAGGGCGGTCTTTTTTTTTTCAATTGCTGAGATGTTGCAAATAATGGAAAAGAACCAGCTGCTGCAGTTCATCCCACCCTGCTTACTTGGCGTTTTAAGCTGCGAGTTGTTATTTTTCCTCTTCTTTTTTTTATTGTTCTGTCCCCCAACAACGTACGCGTCAAGCCGCATTGCAGGCGCACTCTGCTCGGCTGCTCAAGCAAGAAAGGAAAGAAATGGAAACAGGAAAACGCCAGAAAACGAACAGCAACACACGACACTGGCATGTTTACAAAGGACACCAACCGAATGGAGTTTGGTCGTGAAAGTAGGCAGCGCAGTGTTAGTACTCGCACGGTGAACAGCTCATGCATAAACCCCATCGGACAAAGAAGGCTCTCACGCGAAGGCCAATAGGGGGGCAGAGTGGTACGATAGTGTACATACATATGCACATACAGGAAATGCTTGGGTCCTGTGATACGCGATCGTGGGTACGCCTAGAGACATCCACCATTTCCTACCCGTTCTTCTTAGTCCGAGGGCGAAGCACGCTTTATCTTTCTTTTCTCGTTTTTATAGCGACGTCTCGTACTTGCGTAAAGCGAACAATAATCTGCAACGAAAGAACAAAAAAAAAGTTTTTTCTTGCGATGGACGTCTCCGGGTGCTCGTACATCTCTTCCAGCACACTCTTGCTTTAGTTGCCTACGTGTTTGATGTAGCTGTGCTATGTGTGCGTCTGTCGTGTGTTTTAGGCCAACAGCCCTTCGCCCATGTTTGCTGCTGCGTTTTCTTTTACCAGCATGTGGGCCCAGACTTTGTCCGCTGCGATGTCCGCGTGATGCGCCTAGACACACAGCGGAGGAAATTTCTCGGTCGAGTGACTGCGACTGACGCGAGTCGCGGTTCACCACTGTTGGCATTTGGCGTTCCAAGACGCCGCTCCAGAGGCCGCTTGGGAGTCCTACACTGGTAGTATGTAGGAGACAGAAAACCACGGACACAAAGGCTGCCGCTGTGTTGCCGTTTTGTTGTTTATTAACTGCGACAGTACGAAAAACATGCCTCGTGAAAAGTCCGCTATTCGACATAGTAGCTCAACCCATACACACACACGCACATAAAGAAATCCTAGTAACACAATTTCTATGTATTGGAAACTTTGTCAAATTCTTTGTCTGTCTTTAGACTGCATGTTGTATGTGTACCTTAAGGTATTGCCAGAGCTTTTATTTCATTTTAACAGCGGAGCTGTTTAAGCCAGAGGTTGGCTCGTATAGCGTAGACCAGAAACTGCGCCTGGCGATGACGTCACCGCGCGTTGCCCAGCAACCACTTGGCAAAATTGCGCCTTGCTTCGCCGCCGCTCCGCACCGCCGCGCCGAGCTGCTACGACCACGCACCTGCTGTGTGTAGCCATGACGTCACTTCGCGTCTTCTTGCAGCCACATGTACCACGCTTCGCCTAGACATGTCAACGCTTCGCCAGGCCAGGTCTTGAAGCGCATCGTGCGGCCAAGCGACAATCTGCGCGTCATCGGCGAGCCGATCCGGAATACCGTGGCGAAGCTGCAGCCTAGAAGTGGCGTCGTCAATTCGAAGATCCCGAGTTTCGAGAGCGACAACGCGAGAGTCAGCGTTTTAGTATCGAGCGACGTCGGGATAGCGACCTTGGCTTTGTGTTGGTCGATCACTAGCTCCGCTGCTTGCTCCAGCCTTGCACCACTAGTGGAAGCTATGCTAATCTTATGTAATTATGTTCTGCTCCGTTGCTTTGATGGTGAGTAAGTAGAAGGAAACTATTTCTAAACAATGAATAGATTTCCGAAACGTAGTCCCGATCCATTTACTAAAATATGTTTCCTGCGCGATATATATATATATATATATATATATATATATATATATATATATCGCGCAGGAAACATATTTTAGTATATATATATATATATATATATATTGTATTGGAGATTATCGGTGCCGGTACGGTCAAGTGTGAAAGAGGAAGTCGACGAACTAGGAGTGCGCGCTCGATCGGTGTCCAGCTGAGACTGCTCCGGCCGTCTTCTTGTACTTCAGTCCGACGCCCTGTGGACTTGCAAGAACATCCCGTGACATTTGGTGGAGGTGCGGGGTAACGTCTTCCCCGACGTGGAGCTCCGCAGCCGTACGTTGCCATCTGCGGCCACAATGACCGACGACGCCGGCCCTTCGCAACAGCGCCATACACTGACATGGGTCATAAGGTTATTAGCTAAAAACCTTATTGGTAGATTTTATTGTTTAGTCGATTATGCATTTCAGTTTTTTGTGCAAATAATGTCCGCCTCTTCGAGTAGACGAGCTCATGAACTAGAATTCTGTTTTCTGCCACAGGCAACCTTTAAATTTTTTTTGAAAGTGTTCGCTGAAATACCTTGTATATAGAATTCACTCAGTACCCGAAATGATGCCAAGCCGGATTCACTCGAAATCAGAATAAATAGGCCAGGAAGGCGAAGCAGTATTAGTGATAGCGAAGTAGAAGACAATTACACGAAGGAAGATTCTTACCGTGTAAATCCGTGTAAGGATCGCACCCGTGTAAGGGCCGCACCCCCAACCTGACAGCAAAAAAGCAAAAAAACACATCCAACCGAGAAGCGATCGCGTTCCGTGCGACGATTCTGATCGGGCTCAACAGCGAATTGTCGTGCGCAGCGTACTTTCGCGCGTCAATACTCGATGTGGAGAGGAAGCGATCGCGGAGGTTTACGGCGGATTTCACACTCGTAGTTGGAAAAATGAGGTGAAATGCCCCAGTCTCATGCAAGGCCCGTAAAAATCGCGACAGAGAAGTGCGATCCTTACACGAGTATATACGTTAGTTATAGTGGCCATATAAATTTGAGTAAACAATAATTCACCTAAGATTAATCTATGCTTGCTATTTAGCAAGCATAGTGCAATACACGGACCATGTAAACCTGTGAATACCTCACTGGATGACCTCGAGCACTCGCTTACACGACGCAAGCATTATAAAGAACGCCGGCATTAGAGGCGAACGGTTCGTACAGCCGCGCGATTCACCGCACCTCCGAAAATTAGATTCATCATCATTATCTGCTTATTTTTATGTCCACTACAGACGGCCTCTGTCAGTGATCTGCAATGGCCTCTGTCTCTTAACTCTGCAACACTAGGGGCACGGAAAGACAGCCCGGCAAGGAAGACAGCACGCATAAAGTTAGCAGCCATCCCTGCTCGCCCTTTATCATTGCACCCACCAATGATTACCAACGATTAGATATGGCACGCGGGCCGCATAAGCGTCAGCCGCGCACAGTCGTTCACAGCTACGGCAGGGCTACAGGAAAAGACGCGTGCTCTCCTTCGCATCCGCGTTTGATTACGTGACCTACAAAACCCGAATATTGAGCGCGTGGGAAGATATAACGCCCGTCAAGCCGCCATCCTTTTTGGCTCACTGTTACGTGCTTGTTCCAGTGCCCACAGTGTATGGATCGCTCCTGTATATGGCAATGGGGAACATCACGGCGACGACAACAGCAAACATTGGCCTGGAGTGTCGATATAATGGCTTTCGCCAGATAGCGACAAATATAAAATTCTTAGCAAAGAGTATATATATATATATATATATATATATATATATATATATATATATATATATATATATATACATGGGCAGGTTTCTGAAAGCTGGTAGGGCCCCAGCCCCCCCCCCCCCCCCCCCGGAAAAATGAAAACTTACCGCCTATGCTTTGTGTCGGGCGCTATTGTAGACAGTGACCGGGTGGCCAACACGAAGCTTTGGCCACAGCTGCGGATAACATACAAACACACTTTCGGAGCTGCTTAAGCTCTATCCAAACGGCACGAGCAGCGTATGTGGCGCTTGTTCTAAAGACGGGGCTAAATATGTATTCCAATCTATCCAAACTTTCCGCTCATGAATTGAATCAGGATTAGCGTGTTTCGGTCTCGTTCTTTATTTGGCAAATATGTTGAAGCAGCGGCTTCTCAGTAAAGTTCCTCGGTGCAGTCACTTTCCGATTATTTTCTGCCTAATCGCTCGCGGGTGTGCTCAGTTCCGATAGAATTGTTCGTTCTGCGCATAAGGCTTCAAACGTACATAAATGTTTTGTACATTGTAATACCTTGTAGCATGTATTATCGCTAGTAACTCGCTTACTCCTTGTGGACCATTACGAAACATTCATCATCGACCATTCTTGTGCCATCGGTGTAGTCCGTCATTTATTGTATCTATACAGTGTGCATAAATTCAACTGTGCGCCCATTAACTTTTTCTTCACACGTTGCCGATATAATGGGCGTAAGTTTCCGTGATAGTTAGGGTAGATGTGTGTAGATACTCTGCGTGAAACCTACTATGACAGGAAGCGGCGCTACTACCATTGTCATTGTTAAACAACGGGTACTCACTCTTGCCCACGTTCTGGGGCTGAAGCCCTTTCTTTGAAGGTTAGCGATACAACGCTGGCGGATGAGAAAATTTGTGTATCCTCCAGGAAAGCCGTACATTTCGGAGTTCCGGTAGCACGTACGGACAACAGTTGCAGCAGCGGTCCGCGAACTTGGCCGCACAGATTCATTCCATTTCTTAATATGCCAGTCACTATTTTTGCAGCCAACTGTTGCGCAAGTCATCAATCCGCATGTTTGAATCCAGCATGATTGGAGCAGAGTGCGTGAGCGAAAACTCAATTGCATTTCCGACAGCTGATCGCACAGAAGCAAGGTTTAGAAGCGGTAATGGCTTCGTATTTACGCGCTGTCGCTGATGCCATGTGCGATGATGATTTAATGACATCCCCATTGAAACGGGGCGGTGACAAATCGTCACCTAGCCTGCTTGATTTAATTAGGTATACTATACATGTTCTTTATCTAGCATTATTGTATACCTGTGTATAATCTTTTTTCTTTTCATTTTTCTCCTAAAATCTACCCTGTAGCTCTACCTATGATTTTAAGAAATCAGGTCGTATCAATCTCTTCCCTGCTTTTTTCCACCCATACTCTAATCGTCCCTTGCTCACCTCTACGGGTGATCGGTTGATGTTTCCTTCCACTTTAAACCTAAGCGGGTGAATCCCTTCGCATTCCATTAGGATGTGCTGAGTGGTCTCCGGATATTTACTGCAGCATACAGGTGACTCATCTAGATCCGAATATTTGCTCCGGTATGTTTTGGTCCTTAGGCAACCGGCTCGAGCCTCAAATAGCAAGGCACTTCCCTTTGTGCGGTTCGCCCACGAAAGCGCCATCTTATTTCTCTAGAACGAACTGCTCCGCGAAAGAATCAATACTCTGTAGGTCCAAACACGTTTGCTATATGAGCTGGTTATTTGGTCTTAGTTGATCGGTAGCGTGAACAGTGTTTATATGTTAATGCGCTACTGTGCTGCGTCATGTGCATTTGCATATGTATATCTGTTCTCCATAAGGGGCGCTCTTCTCTTTGTTCTTTTCCTTTTGTCATGCTCACTGTTTCATGATGCGAACGAAAAACTTGCCTGTATTTTTTATGTTATTACAGAATGGATGAACAGTTAGTCCCTTCGGTTTATTGAAAGAACAACTGCTAAACTGTTGAAGCCTATGTTCTAGACACTAAATGCTAGACCGTTGCGGTTAACCAAAAATGGGTAGTTATTCCAAGAGTGATTCATGATCCGTGGCAGCCCACCTAATTCCCTATGACATAGAACGCACTCTCGACTTCTTTGCGCTATGCAACCTTTGACATAAATGAAATATGCTCATCAATATATCTGGCACTGCTATTAACCGAGCGGCTGATGCTGCGGCGTTGGCAATCTGCACGACTATGACATCTGCTAAAATGTAACACTCAATACACCGTAGTAGTGGACCCCACGTAGTAGTGGACCTCTGTGTAGAATAAGATTATTTCGCGTATCCGAAAAAGAATGAGGAACGATAACTCTAGTAGTCAATAATTATTCCTAATCATTTCTACTTTGTATTAAAATCCAGAATATTACAGTCGCTACTAACAACTCCGTTGCCCCGGAAAGTCTCCCGCCGATATTTTTGACAAGGTAAGGGATCATTTGGGCGTTTCTTCTTTAGATTGTTCGATTTTTTTGTATTGTTTAGGGCAGTCTGTAAGGCAAGTTTCGGGGTGAAGGGCTTGATATCTCTTCGCGAATGGCACAACTTGGGGATATGTTTAACTACGTTGTCGTCTCTGAACAATTTTATTGTATGTCACATTGAATAGGCTGCGTACATTGGCGCTACGTTTTGGCTACAATTTGGTTCTTTTACTTTGTCTCTAGCATCTACTCCTCAAAGAAGCGCTGACACCGTGGAACTTAGCTCTTTGCCAGACGTCGGTGGCATTAATGGCCGTTGTTTTACGACTGAATAATATAGGGGCTATCAAAAGTAAATCCAAGCAAGTTTATTTTATTGCGGATGACCTCCAGAAGCTCGAAAAAGGTTCACTGCTGAGAGCCGTGGAAATCATTCTTCCGGTCCACGTCGCGGGGCCGAGATTGATAGCACTATCCCTTTAACCTACCCATTTTTCTTCTTTCCAATAGTACGGACCAAATCACCACATCTTGAGCAAGCAGCCGTCACCAAAGACGTTTCACGGGCAGTCATCGGAACACAATCATCATGTTTTCGCCACCGCACTCCGCACCAATACAAACCTAAGAAAGCAAACGACTGACAACCCAAATCTCGACGTCTTTTGGTCCTATGGTGGGCGGACATCGCATATAAATACACATTGCTCCACATGCTCTACCACGAGAAACAGTTATAGCTATTTTTAGAAATGCGCTCTGTAGCTTTGTTTGAATACTATGCCGCTATACGGCTGAAAAAAGGCGAGAGTGCTGACGCATTCGTCATTTTCAAGGCTGAGGTTTATGCAGGAGGTTTCTTTCTTTTTACGTTTTTGAAGGTTAGCTCAGTGCTATATTTACAGGCGCCACGCGTCGTAAATATGTTTTCCGTCCTCAACTGCCATGACCGGCATCTAAACATAGATGTCCCGGGAGCGGAAGCTCATTGCCTCTCTCCTACTGAGAAGAGCAGCCAGGGAAGGCATTAAATAGAAAGCAGTATATAACAGCCGCCAGTCGTTCGTCAGTCGCGCCTCAGAAAAGAGAATCGCGATACGGTCTCTGTCGACGTTGCACGGGAATTAGTTGTTTTCCTACCCTCCTCTGAGGAGCTTGATTCAGCACCTAAACAAAAACTTGGCACTCAGCTAAAAAAAAAAAAAAGCTTTCCGTACAAACAGGAGCGCTACTTCTTGTGAGCGGATTACTGTTGGGCACCTCTACAACAAACCACCGTACAACGAAATGACCTGTATAATGAAGAACTGATTATGTCCCGGCCGAATTCCCATCTGTCATGTGCACTGCGAACGCCTCTACAACGAATTCGACTGTACAACGAAGTAAGCTATGCACGCCGACGGCTGACTTGTTGCTTTACAACAAACGCCACGTAGCGCCGCGACCCTCCTCTCCGCAGATTTCACTTCGCTGTGGTCTGTACTTGCGCTAACGACAGTGCTAACAGCAGTGCTAACGTCATACTTAACGAGTTTGCCGAGGTAGGCGAGTATTACAGACCTGCTGTACTGCTTGAGTAATTGCTCAACTCGTACTCGGCTTGTGGCGGACTCTGCGTGTGCAGCGGCTGACAAATACGTCAGCCGCCGCAGTGATGACGAATTTTGACAGCAAGGAAGACGATAGCTGCACTCTACGATCTGTAGCTTTATCTCGGGGGGGGGGGGGGGGGGGCTTTTTTGTAAAATCCACCTAGTGAACTGTCAACTTGGACTGCCGCCATTGGCTGCCGCTTCACGAGCGCGACGGTGCCAGCCAGTCTCATTCGCACACGTGAAGCGGCAGCCAATGGCGACAGCCGAAGTAGACAGTCCACTAGGTGGACTCTTACAGAATACACCCCCTGGTGTTGCTGACACCGCTGCGGACGCCGTAGCTGTGCAATATCAGCTATACTGCATTCCACCAGATGAAGTCTGCACCAAAATAGTGACTGATTTCACTCTCTCTTGAATTCATGTTAAATAAAGGTTTCTTTTCTTTTTTTTTGCGGGGGGGGGGGGGGGGTACGCGCTTTTAGCCTGCTATAAATGTGGGCAGTACTGTGCGCGATCTTTAGAACGAAGTGACCTGTATAGCAAAGGAATTTGGAGGTCCAAGAACCTTCATTGTAAAGCGTTTGACTGTACTTGTTTTGCCCGAACAGCGTTCACCAGTACACGCAATATGTCCTACTGGGAGGGTATTCTGTAAGTGTCCACCTAGTGGACTGATCAATTCGACTGCTGCTGAAGTGGTGATAGGCTGGGCTGGGGTACGTGCTAGACCGAGGCAGGCGTGGACAGCCAATCTCCTTCTCGCTCGTACAACTACAGTCTACCAGGGGTGGCCGAAATAGCCTGTCTACTAAGTAGACACTTACAGGATACTTCCTCTGCTCTGCAGTCACGGTTCCAGTGTGTCCGTAAAGATGTATCTGGTTTAAACGTTTTGTCTTGTATTAAAATTTCAAGATTATAACGCTACAGTGACACCATCAGCACCACTGGAGAGATACTGGAAAGCGGGAGGAACATTCCTTTTAGAAGCGCATCGATGTTCAGCGTACCGTGAGATGATTCTTATCCTATGAGCATAGTTTAACAGAGTCATCAATTGTAGGTGGCTGAACAAATATTACTTCCTTAATTGGTCTCTTCATGCATACTTATACTTTGTCACTTCCCCTCCCCTCGTCACTCGCCGCGTTTCTTTTTTGTTTTATTTTGGTACATTTCGGCACTTGCGTGATGAAAAAAATTTCGATGGGATACACATTTGTGGCCAAGGGGGGCGCAAGGTGAAATGAGGGGTGGAAGGTGTCTAGAGAGTTAGTCACATACATCAGTTTTGCAGCGTGATGACCTCCAAATGCACCATAGACGGACTGTGAACTGACGTGAACCGACGAAAAAAATGTTCCGACAGGCGTTTTCAATTTTCTGCATGTATTTCGTAGGGTTCGCGTTACTCATGCGTTCTTATAAAGCTGAAAAGAATTAGTCTGCGAATTTGACTTCTCGAAATGCATCGGCTCAATGCAAAACCGAGCACGCACTGCATGGTTCATTTAATCGTTTTTCATTCCATTAATCACCATCTTGGTTTATCCCTTCCAGCTCTTCTTGAGTATCAGCTGGAAAATCTGCTGCAATTACGGCGCGTGCGTCTAACTCGAGCGTCATGTGCGCATAACGTGGCTGCAAATCTCATGGCCGAGTCCCCGCAGAAAGAATGCGCAATACCCCTTTCGTTATTTCTTTTTTTTTCGAACTCATCTTACGCTCGATATCACTTTACAAATGGTTTCATTACTCCTCCCAACCACGAGAATGAACGAACGCTCAAACCGGAACTGGAAAGCAATTCCAGCCAATGGTGGTTACACAGCGAGCGCTGCCTAACGGACCATAGCGTGCGGACGAGGCCATTTTTTTTTAAAGAGACATCTATCACGTGGTTCATAGACCCAACCGTCCGGAGAAAACTGCCTCTCATCGCTTCTTCCACGCGACTCACGCCAGATTGCTGAGAAAAGCGTCGAATTTATTTTCCCGACGGCTTCTGGAAGGAATGCTCCGCAGCCATGAGCGAGCGCCACCGCATAGAGATTGCTTATGGTAGTTTTCTTCGTGTGGCATAGCGGCGGAAAATTAATTTGCGCCCAGCGAGTCAGAAAATTGAAAGGGGGAGACGCGCATGATGCTTCTTCCCTCGGATGTGCGCTAGGAAGCAGTCATCGTCATAGAGAAGAGAAGTACTGATTCTGCAGTGAAGTGAGAGAGGATTTGACCAGGCTGCAGGAGAGAATGCAGCAGGAAGTTTTTGGAGAGCTGTTATCGAAGACGCTAAGGGATTGCTGCAGCTGCTGCTAAAGTTCACTGAGTCTGAGAACTTGTGCAGGCGAGAGAAATGAACTATCGCGGAGCTCCAATAACTTGCAGTACAATAGAGGAGACATTGTCAGCTCGAGGGAGTGAAAATTGGCATCAGTGAAGAGAAAAATAGGTTGTTTACGGTTGTTTTCGGGTTTTTATAATGAAGTTTTAAGCTCGTATTGACAAAGCCAGACTTGCGTAAAAGCGGTCTTTTCTTGGCCATCTTTCAGGCACATGCCATCAGTGTTAATGATGGGAATGATCACATAGGACTTGGCCAATCGTGAATGGCACGTGACCAAGAGAAAACTGGGGACAGAGGCCTTGGTTTCGAGGAGTTCTGTGCGTGGCATTCAGCAATATCTTTCGGTTTCATGATGTCATCGGGCCAGAGAGGTCAAACATTGGAACGAAATAAATTATAGTAACCGCTCGATGCCAACCAATGAAGCAGTTTTGTGGCCCAGTTCTAAACGCTCTCGCGTTTATATTTACGTAATATTCGCAAGTAAGTGTGCATACTACTTTTCTTTTGAAAGTATGAATTATGTAAGCGTTCGTATATTGTGCGCTCATGCAGCTGGACACACTCACGGTGTTCAGTGAGAGCTATACTCAGATCCCAGGTGAAGGAAGAAAGGGCAAAACAGGTGGTGGAATTTAATGTTTCAACCGTCGCGAAACGCTATACTGCATGTAAAAATAAGGCAGTGCAGATGCATCGGGCATGGCTGAGTTTCTGAAAAGAAGCCATAAATAAGTCACGGCTAAACATCCACTGCGAAATTAAATGTCCTTCCACTGGAGCTCATAGATGTCCCGGACCCACATGAAAATCTTACCGAGAACTTATGACTCACATGGATCCGATTGACACTGATTTGAGAAGTCATATGAGTCACAAGTAAACAGTAGCGTAAAAACAAAAGCCCTTCAGTGGTGTTGGAACTTAAGGTTGAACTGCCGATGGTGACAACGCTTTTACAGCAGAAGTTGAAAGCGCAATGATACAACAGCTTTATGAAAAGCCCATCACATGATCTATTGAAGTTAAGGGTAAGAGGAAGCGACGCGGATCATGGTGAAAAGCGCAATATAGATGGTGCAGTGGTCGCCAAATAAGGCACCTATGTAAGATGTATACTAGTAAACCAATTTCTAAGAAGAAGATGCAAAAATTAAAGTGAAAGCCTCGCGAGGGATACGATAAAACGCCTAAAGAGTCTTGCTAAAAACGTTATACTGCTTTTGCCAAAGGCAGCTGGATATTCGAAAGTTAAAAGAAAAAGAAAGTGTATATATACTCGCATTGTGTGCTGTAAAGTTAAGCGGTAATTACAAAAAATGAGGTCAGTTTGTAGCCATATTAAATTACTAAACCGCAAAATGGAGACACTGATGTCGACGACAAATAAGGGTCCACATAAGAGAACCACCGCAGCAGCGCTTTTCAGGAGAGAGACCCGAAGCCCTACAAAGAGGGGGGGTTGTGACCGGTTCTGTAGATAAGATGCATGGATAATGGTACTATTTCCTGTCTCAATAGCCGAAATGATGGGTATGGGCTCTCCAAAAGCATCGCTATCCGCTATGTCTCCTCAGAACGATGTAGCTTTATTTATTGTAATAGTCGCTCATTCATGTCTATACTTTTTGTTTTCATTCGCCATGCATACATTGGTGGCAATCAGTATTTGATATTGCATCCTTTGAAATTCCCAGCAAGCAAAGTTCGTGACCGGAGCCATCAGCGTAAACTGCGTTTGTGGCGTTCGAGTCACGCGAGTGCCGTGATGACTGGGATCCCATTTGTATGCATTGCACCGTTGGTCCTTCAGTGAGTTACGATTCTCAATGCAGCGTTCACGAACCGTTGGCGTGGCCATTACAGAAGAAGCGGCTGCTCGCAGATCCCTCTGCACACATACTTTGGCAATGGACGCATTACCTTCGACGTGCCTGAATAACCGAAATCCTTCTTAGTGATCGCAAGACTGTATGTTACGGTGGGGTGCCTGAGTGGCATGCCAGGAAATACTTGCTCTATATTTCCTCAATAGCAGAGCAGGACTTGGTGCCCCCCTCTAAACAGGGTCGTACAAGTATGGGTCACAAATCTTCGATGAGTTTCAAACAATATAACTTTGCCAAGTTACAAAATGCGAATGTTTCTTAATGGAGGAGGCAGAAACAACTTTATTTTGTTAATTTGCTTAGTGAGGGGTGGCTACCAGGTGGTGCCTTACAGCCACCTCCTCAGCTCTTTTGATGGCCCGAAGTTGAACCTTCAGGTTCGGGTTCATGAGTATCGCTTCCCACGCTTCAGGCGAGGGAGCGGCCAGGAGATCTGGTGGGGGGAGATCTTCTCTGCAGTCCCAGAGAATATGATTTAAGGAGGCTAAGGACCCACATAATGAGCAGTGTGGGTCTGTCAAGTCAGGGTAAAAGTGTGCGTATATTTGTGGGCTCATTCCTATGATTCTGTTTGTTCGTCGTCTACTTTGTCTGTTATGTCATTTATTTCTTTGCTGTTGTAGAAGAAAGTAATGAATGCCGCCGAAGCACCCAATAACACATGCGATGCGATGCTGCCATGTCAGGGGCCGTTTAGAAATAGTTTTTCAGAAAGGTCATTTGTCAAACACGATTTAGTTTGCTGAAATGACGGCTGTGCTTTAGATGAATGCACGCTCGTCACTGGATGAATCAATGCTCGTTTGCTATACGGTGATGATTACCGTTTTCATTTTGTAATGTACAGAATCACATTAGAAGCCCACTTCAAGTTATCACTGAGAGCGTTGGTTTACGTTAATTTTCCTAAGCGCCTTGTAGAATGCCTGCAAATCCTATATGAAGAAATAGGTCTCGTCATTATGTTTCACGTATTCGTTTTACAACCACCAGTTTTTAGACTTGAGTATTAGAGGTGTATAAATAAGACCTTGCACCTCACGGTATCGGCGATGTTGGCATTTTTAGAACGAATTGCGTTATCAGATTCATGGGGTTTGATCACCCAAAGTGAGCATAACACCACAGAGAGGCGCCATAGGGGATGGTTTCGAATTAATTTTCATACATCGCAGCTAAATGCCGAATTAACTAAGCATCGTACGGACATTACGAATAAGATCCCAAAGCAGTCGCTCATAGTTTTAAGATGCTAGTTTACAATTCTGAAGAACTTAAACTTCAGACTTTACGGGCGCACTTCCATTCTCCGAGATGAGGAAATTGCAGAGATAATATCCCATCCATAAGTTCAATACAATGACACTAACGGGCATAAATATTTCAAATGGAGCTTCGGAATTGATTCGTTTGACCAATGTCACGAATAATAACAAGGACGCTTAACATTTTTTCGGTCAGTAAGTTTCAATCGACCTGGTCATATGCCCTGTCTAATGTTAATAACTCGTAATTTGTTGTCTCCAAAGCCTATCGTTAGACATAATATTGCGCCAAGTTTATTCTATAGTTTCGATGTAATTTATCGAATATTTCGCAAGCCTATTTTCTTTCCTCGTTATGATTAGCAACATGCTGTGTTCGTAGCCACGCAGCCACGCAACAACCGGACCGGAAGATAGGGCACAAGCGCTTACGTCATCTCTGCTTGTTTGTGTCCATTCGCTACGCTGCTACACGATGAATAGAATCCAAATCGCCCAGTCATCTATTGTGTATTCGTAGTCCTTGGGTTAATTTTAAACTTTCGGTGGAAATCAAAGACGTGTTGAAACAACTCAGTTTCTTCTTCTATTTCTTTTCGACTAAGTCTGTATTGTTCGCTTTTCAAAATATCAAAGCCGTGCATTTCCTTGGTCACTGCAATCTCTAAAAACCAGGACCACCGGGTTGCCAAATCCTGCATTGAATTGAAATGAATTTAATTCTGCGGTTTTACGGGCCAGAAAAACGGTTTGATTATGAGGTACGCCGTAGTGGGCGACTCCGGTTTAATTTTAACCACCAGGGGATCTTCAACGTGTCCTCAATGCACGGGACGCGAGCGTTACTGCGTTTCGCCCCCATCGAAACCCCGGCCGCTGAGACGGGGATTCCATCCCGCGACATTGTGCTTAGCAGCGCCCCACCATAGCTAAGCCACCACGGCGGGTCACAACTCCTGCTTACAGGAGCGAAGATCCTGTCCCGTATTTGCTACCCGTTCCCCCAGCAAGAACGGAAAGAGGTATACTCTTACCCGTTTCCTCACAATAAGAACATAAATACACGCCCCCCTCTTTTTTGTTTTTATGTTTTTGTGAACACTTCAGCATGCCCTTCCCCAAAGCACGCACTAGCGTACGTTGCGCCGCCCTCACAGAGGATGAGGGAGAGTGAGCTACGCGTTCATAAACTTTGCTGGGAAAAGTAGATGCAGTCCCGACAGAGAAGAGCCCCTTTGTCGAAACGATGGCTCCAACAACAAACCTCGTTCGACCACTGCTCCTCATTCAATTTAAACACGTGACATGTGACAATTTGCTCTGCTAATAACTACACAACACCGGTATTCTGCGTCATAATTACCACTCAAGCAAGCGTGTTTTCTTCTTTCGTTCACTTTCAAAGAATTAAAAACCTCATCTCTCACCGAGGCACTGTTTCGCTATATTCTTACGCTGTGGTGATTTATTTATATCCATCTTGTTCGTAATTTCTTACTTGCGTTCATTTTCGCTAAACTTTCGTGCTTTCCCTAGCGCTCTGCCAATCATAACTGCCGAGGGAAACTGCAAGGAGTGCCGCTTGTGTTGTAGTATTTCAATTTTTATCTCCATTCTCCTCCGTGGCATACCTTGCGTCTTTATTTCATTACTTTTTTCTCGCTTATGCTAAAATCACTTTCCTATGGCGGGCGTCAAATTTCCCGTGCGCTAATTGATTCCCTCTTACGACCGACCTGCCGGCAAGCCACCCGTTGGCCCATCACGAGGCTTCCATGTTAATGAACGCTCTGGCTTCAAAATGCGTGGCAACTCAAGGTCTCGGGTGTATCCTCGATGTGTGCAATGTCGTCGACAAGGGAGTGTGTACGCTGTTTGTTAGTGTTGTGTCTTCTGCATAACGGAAGGCAGCGATGACGCATGATTACTTTGCTTGCCTGTCCTTTTTCCGTTGTACTGCAGTATTCAAGGCGTGGTAACTGTCATGAGTTGCTAAAGGAGTTTTCTAATTGTAGAAAGTGGATCTCAATTTTTTTCCTCTATATATGGAGCTTTGCGAGAAACGTGCACATTTCTTTTACTTTGTTCTATTCTTTCTTTCTTTCGTTCTGTCTTCGTTTCTTTCTTTCTTTCTTTCTGGGAGATCTCTGATCACTAGTGGATGTATTGGAATGTAGGTACTCCAGAGGGGAAACGTCATAATGTCGCGAATGTAAAAACGTATAATTTCGTCATATTTAAGCTTTAGAAAATGTATAAGGTTGGCGCTCAATACGGAACCTTTTTTCAACGGGTATATACTTGAAATCGCTCGTGGTAGATTGCAGATAGATGTCCTCCTTAAGCTAGATTAGTCGAAAAGACTGGCGTTTCTTGCGCCAGAAATGTATATGCATAACTGAGTAATGACAACGATTCACTAACTATCGGAATAATGGCTGTGATTTATAAACTGAGACAAGGAAGATCCCAAGTACGTTCGCCTTTGAACGAGTCTTTAAATAAACACCAGCTTCGAGAGAAGCACCGTTTGTTCCTGCAAAATGAACTGTACGCTCTATTGACTTTTTCAATCAAACCATCGTCTTTAGAACTTCAGTACCAACTAAACCAGTACATCGATGGCTTCCCTTTTACATTTTCGGAACAAGTATTTTAAAACTTCTGCTTATGTCCGAGTTTTTGAAGTGGATATCACTTGGGAAGTTGAAACCCTCAGTTCGAAAACTGCAAACTTAATTCGCAAACTCTTGTTATTCAATTGATAATACACTTTGAATTCTATGTAGTGAAAGTAATATGCGCTACTTCATGTAAGGCAGCTAAACATGAGGTAATGAGGTATCTGCCACAGACAACTTTTGAAATCGCGTCTTCTTTTATAAAAAATACTTACCTGGTTTTGTACACGGAGCTCTTACGTGGTAAAAATGTTTGTGAACACTATAACTTGCTGCGTGAAATAACGCGTTTATCGGTGAAGGCATTACCGAGAAGGGACAAATGCGCCAAGAAAATTGAAATGTACTCAAGCTCAACAAGATTGGTCATTGAAATCTGGACAGCAGGGATATGTGTCCGTTGTACATGGGTAGGTGACACCGCGCGCACACCGCACCTCGTATGCATGAATAATTCAGGTAATTGCGTGCAGTTGTCCAGGTTGTTCACGCACCTCGTAGTTAACTCGCTGTTCGCACTTTTAAGAGGGGCTACAATGACGTGCCTAGAGTGAACTGTAGTTGCCTTGTCGACTCTGATATTTTCTCATTAGTGTTATTACTAATATTATTAGTATTTATTCATTAGTACCCTAAATGTCTGTTGTCAAAGAGTGTAACACATGGAAGGGATGTCAAAGAGCAGAAGTGTCTAAACAAGGCAAAGGTGTAAACACGCAAAATATAAATATGCCGGTTAAAAAAAAGCGAATGAGCACACGTTCAAGACAAGATGGTATACAATATTGACGAATTTTAAGCAGACATTGTACTTGAAAGGTGAGCACGCAGTACAACGTATGGGTTGGGTTTTCTGGTGCATACTTCTGACGTGGTCACTGACCAAGTTTGAACCATATAATGTATTACGGCCGCTAAGCACGCCTCGATACATACATTAACAAAAACTGACCATAGCACAAAATTATCGAGATCTCTTGCCGTTACTTCGAGTTCACTGCTGAAATTCTTTTATTTATTATTTTTCTTTAATGACAAAGGCTGATAATGGTGGCGTGGCGGTGCCTACTGTTGCCACCTGAGATCGCTTACGGTATTTGGAAAACGGTCATGTTGCGATGAGCGCTTTAATATTATGATGAAAAAAGTTTTACGATGGACAATCTTGCGACGAACGAAGAAATAGCGCTTTTAAGGAAACGTCGTTGCAAGTACCTCGAAACGCGCAATACCACGACACACGAAGAAACGCTGGAGACAACACGGTGTGACTAGAAGCGGATTCATTTGATAAAATAGATGCGTTTTAGGCACCCGAGTCCACCTTTCACTAGATGCATAAAGGACGTGTAGTCTATTGAATAAATTAGTTGGACGTGGCGCACACAAATGCATGCTTTTCTCTCGGTGTCCTTGTTTTATAAGCTTCAATTTTTCGAAAGTATACGAGCACCAACTAACCGAATAATCAGCTGTGTTGCGGTTTCGCTCCTGGTAGTGCCTAGGTGAGAAGAAATAGTACAAAGCAACGGGGAACGGTGGAGGGGCGGAGGGGGTAGTGATATTGCTAATTAAGTGTTTGTGGTGGCAGTAATTGGTCCTTGTAGAGGAAACTTTTCACAAACACCACTCCTCCCCCACCTCCCCCCGAAGCAAACACACCTTTTCACATCTCTCAAGGCAGTGCTCTGGATTTTTTCAAGTTGAACGGATCGGCATTTGAGCTCGCTTTAGGAAACGCTTATTAACAGAAAAATAAAAATAAAGAAGCTTTAATACGACAACTGTTTCCGTGTTTTGGCGGCCACTTTCCGGCTACTAAGCCGGGAAACTGCAATTTGCGAAGCAATAATTGTTCTCGATGAACCAAACCTGTGCTGAGCATGAGGACGTAGCGCCACCTGGTATGCAGCCAAATAAGCAATTTGGAGTAAAGTGGCGGCATCTTCAAAATTTAACAAAGCTTTCTTCGCAATCCCATTCATTGACCGTGTACGCTTGCGTGTACACGACTTGCTTTTGTCAGTTCTGTGCACTGATGTCAAGGCAAAAACAAAATCTATGAGATGGCGCTGCAGGTACATTAACTTCCGTGCTCGCTTAATTTGGCTTCGTTTGTGTTCAGCGTGCCGAATGTTACTACACACGATCACTTTGGTGAAGGCACAAGCCTATATGACGGGATAGCTAACTTGTTCACTGTCTATGAGCCAGTCCGCAGTCAGGTTTTTTTTAATCGAAAAACGTGCCCTTAATTATTCTCCAATAAGTCAGTACTTAATGGCCTCCTCTAATTAGGACTATATACTGAATCAAAATTGTACAATGCATGGTCCTGCTGTCTCGGCTTCACTTCAGCGGAGTTAGCAGAGCCATGGAACAAAATACTGAGGCTTCAAAACGTTTATCGGCAGTCCTATATAAATCGCTAATGCGGGAATCAAACCTTAACGTCACTCAGCTGTGAAACGAACTATTGTGTAGAGTCGCCTGTTCATAGTAGCAAGTAAGCAAAAGCTTCGGACAATCTATGCATTTGGAAGTATACTTCACAAAATGTCAAGTCCTCATGAACAAATTATAGTTTTACTTCGGTTTTTTTGCACTCCGCCACGCTATGACCCGCATGCAGCGTAAGCAAGTTGCCCAGAGCCGTTTTGTTTGAACGGTAGTGCGCGTTCGCGCAGGAAGTTCTCAAGCGTAAGTGGAACGGGCGCAGGTCTCGCTCCGCTGCCCAGCAGATTAGGCGGAACGTGACGGCCTGCTAGCTGGACTTCATCGTATTTTTGCACCTGAGTTGATCATTGATCGTCGATAGAGATGGTGCGCAGATGCGAATGTACTTTTAACGCGTATACAAGGGCCCTGTGTCGCAGAAAATCCGGTGTCGGCGTCGTAGTCGGTGTAGGCGTCCCGTGAGCGAAAAACATTCTATACGGCACTAAAGTTGATCTTCTATCAATGAAGTTGCTCATACCTTGCCTTACTTTTTTACAAAGTTATTCCTCGGAATTTTGAGAATGACAGCCCACAAACTAACATTATGAAACAAAACACCGACAGCGCTTGCCTTTTATGTTAAATCTTCTCAGACTGAAATATTAAAAATGCGAAACAATAACAGAAGATCGGCCCACGGAAGAGGCCGCGTTTCTACTACAAAGCTCGCCTTCGTGCATAGCGTTCGCCGCCAGCGTTTCCTCGGTAAATATTACGGTTACATAAGCTGCAGTTGCCGGTAAGCGTGAGAAGCTGTCCGGGATATTTGAATGCTATGGCGTTCCACTCTTAAAGGCCAAGCTTAAGCATCCTCCAAATTCTTATGAAACAAAAGCTGATGCATTATAAAATAAAGCAGCGAAGGTTTGCATCAAGGAAGCTTAGTCTAGTGTCGGCGCAATGCACGGGGCCATAGCGAAGTGCCAGCGCAGCCAACCACATGTGGTCTACTTCAAAGCCGGGCGATCGTGCGCATGCCAGACGGAAAATCTCGCACAATGTTCTGTTCTAATTTGTTCCGTTTGACAGCGGACCACACTGTACGGAGGTAAGCTTTATTTCTCTAGCGCACGTCAGTGGGCAGTAAAGATGAATGAAATTTATCGCGCCCACTAAGGGCGCAGTCGAGAAGTACTAGAAGTTGTCAAGCTGTTTGCGTTCCATTCTCGTTAGGTTGAGTTTGAGACATTGAGAAGAAACGCACTACTCGTGTGTATGACTTCCTTTCTTTTGTTTTAGTATCACTTTTTATGCCCGATATTTGTTGGAACCTTCTACATAATCTACATTACGGTAGCAACAGGAGAACACGGACATCAGAGTGCGAGTAGGGGCTATAATCACGAACCCAAAACCATTTCAGAAGAAGATAACGTTCATGCACATTAGGCTACGTCCACAGCATAGTCGCACAGTTTTTATTTGTAGCCTGTGAAGACTTTGTAGAGCTTCGTAGGAGCATTAGCAAGTTTAGTGACAGATAACGTCTGCTTCGGCTGCGCGTTTTTTTTTTTTTTTTTATGAAGGGTGCTAGCTCTTGTTACGATAAGATACGTTGCTTTTACCGGCGGTCAAAGAAGTTAGGTATTAAAATTATAAAATTGTTCAAACGTTTTCTTATCACGTTCGATGCTTTCCTGTGTCTTTAAGTTAGGCTCAACTCACAATTTTATATTGCTACGCCAACAACTCGCCCACCCCCACAGGCATGCGATCTGGAAGGTCCTATGTTTGTCCTAAATTTACACAAACAAAACAAAAAAAAACTCAGCTTGACTTCTTGACAGGTACCAGGTACACCAGCGTTTATACTAATCAGTTCGTGTAATAAATGTCAAAACGACCGGAACATGGCTGAAAATCATAGTTTTTAACGAAGATCGATCACACCGAAGGTATGACATGTTTGCTGACCCGGCGCAGCCTTTTAAAATAATGAACGTGCACCTAAAATGTATTTTAAAATTGATAGACTCTCTGGTCTGCGCAATAAAGAGATGCATGTAGGCCGCGAAAAATTAGATAAAATATTTGCATAATGTAGCCCTTCTCGAATGACGGCGTTCAACGAAGGGACGCGATGGAACGAACTCTTCACTAGATGTTCTCAGCCCCTGTGGACGATATTTAATAGATGTGTCTAGGCTGGTCTCAGAAAAACTTTATAACTTTTTCGCAGCTTTGCTTGCTGATTCAGAGACGCCTGCATTAAAAGATTTCTGAAAATTTTAAAACGTGTGTTTAATGACTAGCATATTAGGGAGGTGGATATTCAGTAAAGGAACGGTATGTGGCCGACACGTTCCTTCCCGTATTTTTTTTTTTTTGCATAAACATTACTCGGAATTTTGTGATTATTTTCCTTGCAGCTATATATTAGTATGAAGTGTTCTAGTTTGCACTTTTTCTATGCTTGAACGCGAAAAGGACTTTAACTTGCTTTTTTTTTCGTCTCGCTAATGTCCACAGCAAATGGTGCTAAGTAGACTGAGCCTTTCTTTTACACGGGCCTGCGAAACGAGCTCTTTATGTCGGATCAAGTGAATTTATAAGAAAGCTTTTATAAAATATACGGTGCATGTTTCATAAAACATGCACCGCATGTATTGTGCTTCTATGAAGCTCAAAAAATTTTAAGCAACAAATACAAAACTGTATACTGTGCTGTGGATTTAGGCTAATGTGTGCGAACGCGATTTTATTCTGTAGCGGTTTTGCGTTCGTGAATAGGGCCCCTACTTGCACTCAGTTTTCCTTGTTTTTCAGTTGCTACCGTAATTTAAATTATTTATGCAGTTTTAAATACAAAAT
Organism: Dermacentor silvarum; assembly: GCF_013339745.2. Taxonomy (NCBI): domain Eukaryota; kingdom Metazoa; phylum Arthropoda; class Arachnida; order Ixodida; family Ixodidae; genus Dermacentor; species Dermacentor silvarum. The sequence continues at coordinate 36,270,003 of NC_051164.1, read as the reverse complement.
TTGTACCCATCAAAATTTATACGTAGTTAAAGAAAGTCAGGTACATGAATAGGGCGCTTCTTGTCAACGTTTCAATTTCAACCTAGCGCGAACGACAACCTAACACCTTTTAAATAATGGCGTAACAGTTTGTGTACCTCATTTGTTGTTATTAGATCTGTCTAATAATCCGTGACGATAACCACGGACATCTAGCGACTGGGTAAACGAACTCTGCTTATCCCACTTGCTTTACACGGCGGAGTGTTGCTACACATGACCGCTTTACTAAAGCCACTACCATGTTTGGCGGGGATTTTCGAAGTTCGCGTTCCGTCAGCTGTGATGAATGAATACGTTTTCCTTCCACATATTGACTGTAGCGAACAATTAAAAAGCGTATATGATTGGAGACGGTGCCCCAAATCACAATATATGAAAAACGCCACATGTCTGGCTCTCTACACAAATTAAAAAGTTCCCATTCAGTAATATCAAGGGCTCGCTTAAGAGGTGTAGAAATGTCATAATCTCAAGTGCCTCATTTTATTGGGGCACTTTATTTCATATAGAATTGTGTACTTTGGAAAGATTCATTAACCTGCCCATCATTATCCCTACGCGCAAAGGGAGAAGGTTCACCTATATTAATTATTGCCTATATAGTGATCTTGAACAGTACGAAAAGCTTGGATTATCTGAAAAGTTGTCCACTTGTTATAAATGGAGAGGCAATTCAAAACTTCACTTACCGAACGGAAGCGTTGATCGGACACTCGCTGGTGTTACAGCTGCCGTATTTTTCCTACACTTTTTCTGTTTTGTTTTTCTGCTGGTAACAGCGTCACCAAAGGTTCTTCGCGTGCACTCGCTTCCTGAAATCTTCTCTCACGGAATCAGGAGTGTAACGGAACGTTCACGGCTGGTCCGTTGCGTCGCAACTCGCTTGTCCACTTTTTTCAGTACTGCACACTTCACCGCAAATCAGTCACCTCGCAGAAAACAAGCTTTATAAGGCGCAGATTTTTGTCAAAAATCAAACTGAAATATCCACGTTGGTGAGCGAATAAGACATGGGGATTTTCGCAGTTACAAAAGAAAAAAAAATCACTACTGGGTTCGTGGTGGAGGTTCTCGCGTTTTGAACTCGAAGGCAGAAATGCTCGCAAAATTTTCTGCAGCAAAATTTATTTTCTTGTTTGATAAAGATGAAGAGGCCCACACGATACCTGACCACGGAAATAGTAATTTTGTCTTGCTACCGAAGATTTTTTTTTCCTTGCGTAGTTCCTTGGTTTGAGTAGCAAATGTCAACAGTTCAGAAAGCACAAGTATTTACGTGGCCTTCGACCAGACCTAGCTATTTCTCCTTGAAAGAGCTAAAAGCGAGACCAGGTTTCTCAAAGAAAGATTTTTTTTTCAACGACTCATGCGGGCTAGATTCACCCCTCGCAAATTTCTGATCAACGTTGTCTCCTCTGCCTTTGCACAAATAAGAGCTTCCGGCAGGAAATATACGGCTAATAAAAGATACACAAAAGGAAGAGAATTGTTGGAAATACTAATGTCTTGCTTGATTTCTAAACAGCCCTCTAATTCTCAAGACTTTTGGTGCAGTGACACCTATTAGGGCGCAGTTTTGCGTCTTGGAGCTGGAAGTGCGGCCAAAAAGGTAAAGAGATAAAAACAGAGAGAAAAAAGGTCCAGAAGAACTTCCTAGTTTAATTCACAAGACTTCATGGCATTTTTAAGTTCACCTAACGGTCAAAAGATAAAAAGAAACGACAAAATACGGGCGAGGTGAAAATCTAACAGCTCTTCAGGATTCACACTGATTCTCGCCCACTTACGCCAAACTTTTTCGGTGCCACGTGAGCCTTCAATCTCAGCCAAATGATTTTTTTTCCGCGACGCTGAACGCGCGCACAGAAAATCTACTCACTTCCTACACAGAGCGAGTCCTTCTCCGTCGAAGCCGCGGCGCAAAAGTTTCTAATCCGCGCCTAACTTTCGTCGTTCGAGCGAGAGAAAAAAAAGGAAATAAAGTTGATAAATGAGCGGTATAAATGGAGTCGCAACAGCTCCTGTGAATCCCAGCAGTTTGACTGCAGTAGCCGATTATCCACCGAAGTCCGCTATCGTGACCGAGGTTGAGCTGGGTGGTGGTGGAGGGTGATGCCGACAAAGACGAGGCGTTTCCAACGTGAAGTAAGAGCATCCGTCCGGTGCGGTGCCCGCGCTCCAACTCCCCGCTCGGGATGCCGACGACGCCGAGCGCTCGGGGTTCGGGCGCGAGCGGCGCGCTCTTCTGCGGCGCGCGCATGCGCATTAGTGTCCCAGACTCTGCGAGTAAGGATGAGGAGAAGACGAGGGGTAGTGGTGGGATGTCCACAAAAAAACAAAGAGAAAAGGGAGACTGCCTCGGGATGAACCGGGCAGCGCGCGCAGTTTGAGGCACGCTGTATCCGGCTCTAGAGGGAAATGCGCGCTTGATGAAGCAGACGCCGCGAGATTTACAATTCTACAAAGAGGGAGCAGATGCGGCAGTCAGTGAGAACGACTGAGTGGTCTTTAGGCAGTTTGAGCTCCGAAGAATTCGGGTTCAACGAAAGCAAAGAGAAAGTCGGCGGAGTTTCCGAAGTTTCATTTCTGGAAAACCAGCACAAAACTGCGCAAAAGACAAAGCACGTGACAACGGTTCAAGCATGTGACCTACAACTGAAGCTGCCGCTAAGGGGGAAAAAAAAGGGCGACAGATGAACGAAGCCGAAACCTCAAACAAGCCTAAAGGCATGCTTGAAAAAAAAATACGTTTTCGTACAGTAACACCGAAAATTACTAATGTCTCTTTCCGTTTTGTGCCGTTACGTTAAAAGCAATAGATGGTGCTGCTTTGCATTTAACCAAGGCGGGCAGTGTTACATGAGAGAGTTTCAATTTTCTTTATCGTTCTTCCTGACGAACAAGTTATTACAGGAACGTCTTCGTCGTATGCAGGCAGCACAACGTGATAATTGCAACATGCTTACGACATCCTTTCTACACGTAATGAAAGTCGCTGTGTTCCTCATGCCGGAGGTGCGCCAATTTTCATCGTACTTCCCGCCTGTTGTGGCTGTTTTTGCGGAGCCCGCTTTATAGCATTTAGGAAAGTGCTGATACAACTTCTTTATAGTAGCGTAAGTTTATTAGGATTTCACAGTGATTGGTAATAATTATTTGTGTTTGGATTGAAATATGGACTGAGGGGATTGTCTTCCGCTTCTCTCGCAGTGCAGGTTTCCTCAAAATAAAGTCGCAGCCCTAGCAGATGTCGGTAAGTTCACTTGCTTCTTTCCATGTTCTTTTTCACCTTCTCCATCTACATGTCGAAGTAACATCTTCAGTAGCCTGTAAAATACCTTGTCAATGTATTGAGATGCGTGCACCGACCACCCGTCATTGTAATTTGTGTTGTACAAGACAATGTTTCTTTATCGGACAAGGACTGGATGATTAGTGGTTGTACTCGGTGGAGCTCTGGGAGCTAGAATATTCAAAATAAATGCCTGAAGATGCGTTGTAGCTCTTGTCCGTTGACCTTGCCTGTATCCTACAACAAATCCTGCTCTTTGAAGGACAAGGCTCTCGCATTTACTGACTTTCCGCAAGAGAATTGCATGTCCGCGCCTATAGCTTGGCACGGGTACATGTATCGTGACAGCACCAGTTTCTCGCATTTGGCGCTATAGTGATAGCTAGCACTCTCAGACGCTGTGTTACAGCCCCCTGCCTTCGAGACCGGACCATGTTGTTCGTCAGACAGATATCTACAAAGTTAGTAACGCTGTCGCATTAATAAAAAGAATACGTCGATAAACGCATGAAGCACTCCCGCGTGAACCATTACTCGACGTCACGTCTTTCCCACGTGCGTCCCCGATGCGTGCTTTACTGTTACCGTTGAAGAAGACTTCAGCTATATAGCTATGCGTGTTCGCTGATCAAGTTGCCAGGGTACACTGGCTCTTCGCTGTTTCCTTGTACAGCGTTCAAAAGCTTCAATCAGCGCCTTTCTTGCATGTCTGTAAGGAAACACCCGACGCGCTACATCTAACTGCAAGTGTCAACTATTAGAAAATTGTCAGTGAACATACCACGAGGGCTGCTGCTGGCGCCGAAAAATATTATGTCTGGTTCTAGAGACGTGATTACGTCCTGAACATTTGCAGAAAGCGTTGTCTGGAAATGACGTATGATCTTCGACGCACAGGGGTACATGCTGCTGACCGAAGGAGAAGGGGCGCATTGCGTTTGTGGCATACCTTGGCGAAACCTACAGAGGAGTGCCACATTGACAGGTGCAAGAAGGTGCAGGTTGTGCAAGAAGTGTTGCAGTTATAACTGGCCGCGATGGCTTTACGTAGTGTACCCGAGTTTTCGTTTATTTCAAAGCGCAAGCCATAGCAACCATGTTATCGGGAACGTGCAGTCCTTCCACTAATCGTACTATAGAGCAACCGACACCAAATGTAGATGGAGGAACACTTCGCATGAGGTATTTGCAATGGTTAAATATTTTACTTGGCGCACTTTCAGGAAGTGTTTCGGATACTCGAAAAATATGTTCTGAAAGCCATTGAATGATTCGGACAAGTATACAAAGTAGTGCTGACGACGGCGTTTTCTGCTCAACCGTTACAAATATGGAGCGCGGGTAACTTCACGGTGGAACTAATAATCGCAATGCATTTATTCGGTTTTCTCTTGCCCACAAACCAGGAAACGGTAGCATTGTTCCTTTGTGTGAGCGACATATAACTTAGACATGCATATTTTTGTGCGATATTCTGGCCAACCCTGCAGAGTTCTTTGTTGTCATCACATTTTTTCTCCCACAGTCTTTGACTTAAATGTTCCCCGAATATTGCCAAGCCGATACGAAAATATCCGACGACAGAAGCAGATATATTGCTTTAGTTCAGCTAGCTATGTCGGCCGCCTCATTACCCAAACATTAAACATTGAGACAGGTAAAAGCCACGTAGCCCGATTCATCTTGTTTCTCACTGAACATCCAGTCAACCTTAAACGAAGTTCACTATAGCCTTCTACCACCCGCCAATCGCAGAAAACTATCTTTTATATGATTTTATCAAAATAGATACTATCGCAAGATATGTATCGCCTGTGGACTGCCCCTACGCCAATGAACTCCATGAATCATCGTTGCATGTGGATTCGTCCTGTGCCGTTAATCTCTGCGCGTCTCAATCAACCGCAGAAAGTCAGTATAACCAAAAGTAATACGGTTACACAGTCACTCTCCATGTTATTGATGACTTCGAAAGATTCAAACCAGCTTCCATGGTCTGTAACAAAACCCAGTGAACCATTGATAAAAAAAGAGATATGCGCTATGACTGTTTTTTATGAGCTGGTTCATAACCATTGTGCAATATTCCTCTTGTATTTTGTGCGTATTCAGTCATTCTGCTTTTCTAGAGTTTACTTGATACCTATCATTGTAATGCCGTGTCGATCTACGTAATAACATATACTGACTTTCTTTAATTGTATGTGAATATCTTATCAACCCTCCCCTCTGTAATGTGCCTGTTACCTTGAAGGGAAAGGTAAACAAGTATACGTAAATATATTATAAACCTTTTTGTTGTCGTCGAGCAAAAGTGAGAGTGTATATTTAGTACACTACGAATCCGGAGCGGCTGGCGCTATACCGAGGCTGCATTCACAGACTTTTCAGCGAAGGGATTACCGAGCCATTGCCTCCGGCGAAATTTTCCCGCGAACTGCAAGGATGCATCTAGCCAGCGTCTCAAACTTTCACCCGCGAAAGCTGGGTGCCGCTGACGGGATTTGACTCCTCAACCGGAGCGACTGTTCGTGCTCCAGAGATAGGCTGTCATTCCCCGAAGGATGAGAGCGACGTCACAGAGCCTCTTGACGAAGCCGTGACGTTGCCGCGACATGGCACGCTTTTTTTGTTTGACGCCTGCTGGGGATGGTTCCCTTCGGGCCGAGTGAATACCCTTTAAACTGACGGCCGCGATCGATTGGAAGTGAGCTTTTACTTGGTGCTGTGGCGCCATCACGGGGAACTCATCGCAAACAGCACACCATGAATCGATTCGCCGTCATGGGAAGCGGCAAGTAATGTGAAGCGACGTTTTCCTTGAATATTTTTATGGGATTGGGGGGGGAGCGGGGGATTTACCGAACGGCACAAGGAAAATAGAAGGAAATTGAATAAACACTCACAGCTCTGCTTCAAAGTGAGCTCTGTTTCGTTGATGCATACTTTTCACTCATTAGAGTCAATATGATTCAGTTTTTCTGTCACAAGCCAGGTATTTCAGTCTACTAAAGCTGTAGTTGTTGAAATCCAATATTTAGTCCCAATTAAAAGTTGTGTTTACAACTGCATAAACCTATTTGTTTCGCACGGAAAGTCTAAAAGGCAAAAGGTTGTAGGGACCTTGAATCCAGTGTTCAGGGTCTAGAGGGAATCCTGGGCGAAGGCCTGTCGCATGAATTTCAGAAAGACGGGCTTAAAAAAACCGGAGGCAAATTTAAAGCGACTGCGTCATTATCGAGTTTTTCATAGCGCGCTCTCAAAGAAAGGGCTGGCATAAGGTATGAGTCGCTGTAGTGGTCGGGTTTGTGTAGTAAATGAAACTGCTACCCAGAGATTCGACAACGCGATCTTCTATCAGCAAGGAAGGCCGCCAGAAAGGTGCTAACTACGCGCTGGTATAATTGCTCAAGTGGTGCGTCAAAGATTTTCTTGATGCTGAAGCAGGTGTCTCAATGTGTCTTTGGTAAAACGTGAGAGCGAGCGTGGCAGGATAGTTTAGAACAGCTGCCACTTGCTCTGGTTGGTACGGGATTTAAGGAAAAGGAACTATGACAGCGTAAAAAACCCAAGACAAAGTAAGGGGATACATACAAAAGCGCTTTGTGTATGCACTCTACGTTATTGCATGTTCTCACACTGCTATAGTTCGGCTATAAAAGACACGGTATTTTAACTTAGCTTGTTGTTGGACAAGTTGGTGCTAAGGCCAGAGTGTCGAACGAAACCGTAACAGGACCCAAAACCGGAGTTGCACCGTTATTTTCAGCTGAACCAAAACTGAACCGAACCGTCATTTTTCACCCATCTTGGAACCGAACATGAACCAAAATTTATTGGTGAAACTGTTCCGAACTATTAACAAAGAGTTCGGAAGGAACTGTGACCGCTCTGCTAGGACACGTCAAAGAGTAAACGTTGGACAAAGGCGCAAAGCCTCCCGTAGTCTGGAAACGGTTCCCCACGCTAAAGAGAAGCTTGAAATTACACCAGATAGCCTTAACTAATCTATGACACTCGTTATGTTGTTTAGGTTTTGTGCTACCATATATTTATTTTATTCGATGAAAAATGAGGGTGTTTACGCGTGCTCCATCATCTTGCTTCAGCAAAGGGACTGGAACAATTCTGTTCAGCTTCCTGTTCTGTTTTGATGCTGTACGCGGTAGGCTGAGCGGCAGTTGTAATCCAACTACCCACCAGCAAACAAGAGCGTTGAAACACCTGGCGTTCTTTCCACTGCTCGTTGGAGCCACATGTGACGCGAAAATGCATCGCATGATATTTACAGTGAAAGAAAGATAGAAAGAAAACCCTCCGTAGAATATACGGACCAAACACGTACGCGCTACAGAAGTGACTATTTTCATTTGCAACTTGAGCGTAATTTTTATGTGGCTCAATTGCTCTACTCGGCATACAGGTACTATGACAGTTACCAAGTTATTGGAGCAGGTTTATGCAACTGCGAAATAAGCACACTAAACTAGGAGAACTGCAACCTTGGTACACCTGCTTTCTGGCTGGGGTGCGACATCGCCATAAAATATTTAATCTACATCAAGTTTACAGCAAATTAAGAATATGCGCTAAAGTTCGTGTGATTATGGCGTGTTAATTCAAACACTTACGCAAAAAAAAACACGTGAAAGATTGTAGATGTCATTCCAATGAACGGAAATCGCATGGGTGTGTTGTCAGAATGGTTGCTCGCTTGGCTAGTTGCTTCATTGTAACATTAGTGGCTTATGTTGTAACTTATGTTGACGACGATAAAGACATCACTCTGTCTCTATCGTCGTCCCTTCCTTATTTTTCGCGCTGGCACATATGGTGCGTTGTTAGAACTGAAAAATGAAATTAACGTGTTTTTCACGCACTAGGCACTGTGGCCTTAGTAAACAAGTCAAAGCACGCCTCTGTGCCTTGTTTCACAAGGTATTCAATTTCTTGCGTAATAGTTGAGGCATCAGAGATAAGAGGTCTTCCCAAACGTTCTTCGATGTTCATTTAAAAGGATCATTTCAGAGAATTCCACATACTGTAATGTGCTCAACTTCGGAATGCTCCGCATTCGACAAAATCAAATGGTCCCACCTGTTCTTTCACTGCTGAACACACCTTTGGAAGCCATCCTCTGTCAAGCGCTTCAGCAGCGGTGTTGCTTGCGTTTGAATTGTCGTCACAACAACTAACAACCGCTTCGGGAGCAGCAGCTTCTATATAGGGAAAAAGAGAGAGAGAGAGTGAAGCCGCAAGGAGGGCTATATCTGATGAGCAGAGAGGCTGTTCCAGCACAACGATGAAATTCTGTGCTAAAAACTCACGCACTATCTATACAGAGTGCGCTGGGGCATTATTGTGGTGCACAACTCAGCGCCCCTCCTTGGAGAAGTTTTGGGGCACGTGGCGCACACGAACTCTGGGACGCTTCAGAGTCTCCACCTAGAATCTGCCTGGACATTTTCCCCTTTAGGTACAGATTCGCGATGCACAATTCCATGGCAGTCAACAAACACAATCGTTACTTTGGTATTTGTTTAGTATTTCAGCGCCTATTTTTTATTTTCAGCAGCGATGTTGCTTGCGTTTGAATTGTCGTCACAACAACTAACTACCGCTTCGGGAGCAGCAGCTTCTATATATGGAAAAAAAGAGAGAGAGTGTGAAGCCGCAAGGAGGGCTTTATCTGACGAGTAGAGAGGCAGGGGTCCTTAGCTTATCTTTTAATGCGGAGCATTCTTTGCCTCATTTCGGGCACTGTTCGGTAGGTTGGCTCCCGTCTCACCTCCTTTGCGGCCTATATAATAAACGGAAAAGCGAGGCTGAAGGTGGAATCGAACATGGTGTTTTCGAGCGCAGCAGCCCGATATCTAAACCATTCACGCATACTCTTCTCATGCCGAAACCGACTACACCTGGCGAAAATTTTCTGCAGCAGAGCAGCTAATGTTACGGAGCCGAAGCACACATTTTTTTTTCTGCGAATTTGCATGTAGCCCGCACATGTGCGCAACTGGGAAATCAGTAATGTGGAAAGTTGGGCGAGTTGGTGATTACCGTAAAAACCGGACTATAGGTCGAACCGGAATATAGGTCGACCCCCAAACTAACCGATTCTAAAAATAAAAAAAAAATCATTTTCAATGGCTAAGGTACTGAAAGACACCCTTACCTTTAAACAAATGCGACTCAGCCGGTTGCACAATGGTGACAGTATTTATTTAAATGCTGCTGCGTGCCGTGATGATAAGGTGCTGACAAACACGTGGGTAGATGGTCACATGGTACGAAGCCCACGGCAACCTCGCGGGTTGCCGTGGGCTTCCACGTACTCAACCGCCTTTTTCTTCAAGGCCACGGGGAATTGCCGTCGGCTTCCGCTCATTTTGAAACAAAATGTGAAAAAGCAGCCTGAATGTGATGGCGATGGCCGCTGTTTACTTCATATGCCCTTTGTTGCAAGACTTCCGTAGTTTTTCCTCCAATGTCCGGTATATAAGACGAGGGTCGACTTTTGGCAATGGTTTTTTGAAAAAACGTTCGACCTATATTCCGGTTTTCACGGCAATCATCATACCGTATTGATGAAGCAGCGCACTGACCAGGACCAAGTGGAGAGACAACTGGAAGCTACATAGCGAAAAACAAACTGTACCAATTATTTTTTTATATTACTTTCGCGAGAGTCACAACAAATAATTAGCTTGCTTAGGCAAACTGATTTCCGTTTTTGATGCTCCTAGTTTTCTGGCTTTTAGATGCGAGAGCATCTTATGCTCGGGGCAGTGTCCGTCCTGCGGCGTCCGCACCCATACTGCGCATCCGCAACTCCCTCATTCTCCTCTCCTACGCAGGTGTGCGCTCTCCTCCTCCCCTCTCCCCCTCTCCGTCACAGGTGCGGCGCAGCAAATCATTGCATGTAACTCTCTCTCTCACCTCTCCCTCTCTCTCTGAGGGTACGCCGGTAGGCGGCGCAAATGTCGCGGCGCAGATTAAGCGCGCGTTCGCTGTGCTTCCGTCATTCTCTCTCTGTGCAACCATGTGCGAAACTCCATGAACAACGTCAACGTCGGCGCTAGTTGCAGCGGCAGCGCTACCGCCGCGGAGCAGAGGAAGGCTCGGGAAGCCGGGGTTGTTGCGTTCGGAGCTTCGGGCACAGCTGCAACGTGTGCGACAGGCTTTGGTTCGACAACAACCTGAGCAAGGTCGGGAGCGTCCAGAACGAACATCAGCGTCAGGGCAAGTCGTGAACGTTCCGATCGAAGTTCAGGAAATCGTGCAATGCCTACCCAGGAACGTTACCGACGACGCGGCGATCGACGTAAACATCAAGCGAAAACAACCCCGTACAAACGTCGCCTTTCTTCTCAATACATTATCTCATTCTAACTTTCATTGGGTTTTGTTGCCAAGTGAAACGAAACGGAAACTCGATGCGCACCCCCCGCGATGCTTTCGCATCCCACCAGGTTGCCCGTAGGGTGAGATGATGTGAATTTCTTTTAGTGTTCATGTCTGGTTTTCCTGGCCCTGTAAACCGCCTGCAAAACACCGACACTACTTCACGTAGTAATACAAAAGCAGATGCTCTGCAAGTGCGAGCGCGTGCATAGCTCGCACGCGCCGAAACACAACAGCAGAAGCTCTCACGCTGGCTCGTCGGGTATAGCTCTTCCACATGTTTAGGCGCTGGCGTCACGTGCAAGTTACGTGCAGTGCTCTCTCGTGGCCACTCGTCCGTCTTCAAAATCGGCCCCCATGCCCCCATCTTTTCCATGTAGCTGTTAACGCTACGTAGAAACTGTGCAACGTTGTACCGCCTTCATGACGGTCATACGTGGATCACGCATTAGCGCTTCTTCGCCGGAGTACAAATGCCATCGTCGTTTTAACATAGACCACGTGACTCAGGTACGTATTATTGTATAGCACTAGTCACCCATTCAGTATCCACGTGGAACCAAAAGATCGGCCAGTCGTAAACTGACTGAGCGGAGACGTTGGGCCCTGTTGGTAAGATGTACTTAGGAACGGTTAAGCAAGGACATGAAAGAAGACACACGAGCGCTAAACACAAGCGCTTGCGTGTGTGTCTTGTTTCACGCCCTAGTCATTATGTGCTAAACCGTTCCTACGTAAACTAGCATTGAATGGCCGGAATACCCATCACGCCGTTGCCTTCAAACGGTCGTCGTCGTGTTGCTGCAGTCGTCGCACGCACTGTCGTGTAACGAACACAGCTGGTTGTCGGACACATACCCGTAGGTCCATCCATTGATCATTTGCAGGCCCTATATAATGCTGGTTCGCCAGCTACCTGCAAAATGCTTCGTATAACAGCAGTGCATAGAATCTATATGTATATGTCAGGATGTTAGAATTGAAGCACAGTGGAATAGTTTCAAGTTACAGGGCAACATGTTAGCGATCACCTTCTTCATTTACAAAATTTCGGTCGAACTCCGCGAACAGAAGACATTCCCGAGCGAAATACTTCTGATATCCCTCTCCCAGCGAACAGATGACTTTCCCAAGTGAATTGCTTCTTGTATCATTCTAAAAGTCAATCGGCGGCCACTGAACACAATAAAACGTTACAAGACTGGGGCTTCCATATCGCATGAGGTGGAGGAATCTAGCATCGTTCTTGGGGTCTTTACGGTGGTAGATACGGACCATTAACTAGCATCGGTACAGTTCTTCGAACGCAACAACTCGCTGGCGCATGACAATTATGGTGCGCAGCTGCCCGTCGACCATGATATTCGACGTTAAACAGGTTGGCTACCCCACCCCCGTGTGCCGCGCGTGGCGCTTTTGTCTCCCCCCGCGCGACGCTTCCCTAAACTGCAGCTAGAAGCAAGGTACGGTTCGAGGTCGTTGACCCTGGGCCCGGGGAAAGCTGCCTTGCAGCACTTGAACGTCGTTGAAGAACGAGCCGCCCCCTCCATGCTGAGTGGCATCCAGGCGTGGAAGCAGCGACTTATGGAGGTCCGCTATTGCAGAATAGAGTCTATGGAGCGTACCCATTAGTCGAACATGACGCCACCTACGTGGGCCCTACAATTGGATGAACACGACGACACCTGCATGGGCTCGACGATTGGCTGACAATGATATGACCCTGATGGACTGAATAAGTTATAAGACAGAGAAACATCGAGAAGAGAGGCGTTCTTGCCGCGGGCCGCGGTGTTCGATATGCCGCTGGCCGTAACGATGGCTTATTTACTGTTATTTGCTCCCGCCCCTTCTATTCCTATACCGAATGTAAATAAATCTTGGTTTTTCTAAGTCCTTGTCAACGTCGGTCAACTCCCGCACTGAGCAGCAAGATCAAATCCCGGAAAGGCTGGGGGCTTATTAGAACACAGTTCTTTCCTTTAAGGGGAGATGCTGCTCAAAAAAACGTGATTTTCTCCCAGAAAATTATTTTGTGTTTTGTTGTGTTTTGTAGACCTCCAAGCCTCCTCTTTTAAGTATTAAAGAATAAAAGCTGAGAATGAATTATAAGTTAGCAAAAAATGCAAGAAGCACTCGAGGTAGCTCGTGAAAGTGCGAATTTACCCGAATTTCACGCACGCGGCATATCGCTCCGCGGCGTCGCCTGCTCTTGAACTTTTCGGGTGGATGTAGGCCTAACCCTCTTATCCCAGAGGACACTTCGGCAGCGACTCATTATTGCGGAAAATACTAATAATTTTTTTCTAGCATTGCAACATTTTTTTTTACTTTCAAATTTGTTTTTCTCAGTTCTTCATTTTGTAGTATTTTTAGATTTTGTGAACTGAAATTTGTGCTCTTTATGAATTCTGATCAAAATGAAATTTGGCATGCTTATGCTTTAACATATCCTGAATCCAATGAAACAACTTTCAGAGCTTTCTACAAATATATTCAGTAAGATAATTTCAAAGGTTTCTTCGTTGAGAATGGTAAAACTGAAACTCAGCGCTTGAAACTTTTTTCTAGAATAAAATACAAATGTTACACTATTCTTGCTTTATTGAATTCTACTATTCATTGGGAGCAATACGAGCAGTTCTTTAGTATTTTCTTGAGCTGACTGTTATCGCCTATGCTTGCACAAAAATACACAAAAAATGCATTGTTTTTACAAATGGCATGGAGTGCAAAAAGTTTACCGAATGAGCTATCAAAAAACTAAAAGCAGATTTGCAAAAAAAAGGGCGCTCAAACTCTGTAAATGACGAATGTTTCATAGAGATGCCACAAATATTTAAAGAAAAGTCTTCAGATTAGAATCGGAGCTGTAGCTCAGGCCCAACTCCGACGCAGCCTATTCAAATACATGTAAAACACAGAAATCTTTTTAACGTGATAGCATGAAGGGCCCCGTGTCGCAGAAAATCCGGCGTCGCCCACCCGCGTCGGCGTGCAATGTCGGCAGGTGGCGCAGAACATCATCCCCAACCACGCAGGCCCTCCGAATATATTTATACTCCGTTTAACACATCACGTGCAACGCTGTGGAGGCTAGACATACTTTCTGCAGTGGCTACGTTGGCCCTTACAAATAGTTCGGTGTTAATTGAGCGATTTTTGTGAAAACATTCTTTACATAAGCTCATTTCTGAACGGAAAAATGAATTTACCCTCAGAAACAAACAAACCATGAACTCATACGGCTGCTAACACGTTGTTTTAGATCAATTTGCTTTTCCTTGTGTTTTTTAGATGCGAAGCATCCTATTCTCGGGGCTATGTCACTCCCTCCCTCCCTCCGCCCTGCGGCGTCCGGTTCCGCGTCCGGTTCCACTTCCGGCTCCGGTTCCGCTTCCACTTCCGGTTTCGCTTCAGGTTCCGGAAGCCAGCTTCCGGCTTCCGGAGAACGCTTCCGGCGTTTTGCCCGAATGATCCCCCGGTGCTTCGCCCACTCATCATCATTCACTTCGTCCCTCTCATTCTCCTCCCGCAACGCCGCGATGAGTACCACGGACAGCGTCAACGTAAAGCCCCTATATTTATAAAAGTAGCGCCATTCTTAGATCTTGCCGCCACCGCGCTCACCCCGGCGCTTTCTCCTCGCCCTCTCTTAGCCGCCTCCTGTCGCCCCAGCCTCCTCCGCTCCCCCATTGGCCAATCCGTGTCACGTGGAAGTTCGCGTCGCGCTTTTGTATATTTTTTTCTTTCCAGCGCGCTCCGACTGCCATTCTCGGGCCTGTGCGACGAAAGTGCTGTACGCACAAACGGATCAAACGTGTTAGGGACAAGAACTTCGTTGTGATGGCATGCTGCTGCGCCTTAAGTTGCCGCAACCGACAAGGCGAGGGCAAAAGGCTTTTTTTGTTTACCATCCGGCGTGCGCAAACGCTTGTTGCACACTTGATATTTGCGCCGTCTCGCATCGTCGCGTTGCTACTTCCAAAACGGCATTATTAAGACCAGTTACTGACTAACGAAGCAAAATCGCGCCTCAAAAACGTCTCCGCAGGGCGCGATCGAAGTTTTCCTCGGATTTCCTCTGGTAGCGCGTTAGCTGTCGTCTGCCACGGCAGGCCCGACGCAGGCGGCGCCACTGTCGATATCGCGCCTCGATCGCGCTGGTCGCGCCGAGCGCGATAGTGGAACGGAGGAGGAGGGAAGTGGATGGCGCTACTTTTATAAATATAGGGGCTTTACGTCAACGCCGGTGTCAGCGCCGTGGACAGCGCCGCGGAGAAGAGGGCTCGAGCCGCTGCCACGAAACGGCAGCGGCGACAGGCCGATCTGAAAACTAATGGGAACTTGAGTCGACCCCATGGCTGCTTCGCATACTACTCAGGGTTCCCCTACGGGAAGATGGTGTAATTTTTTTTTTTTTTGCAGGCCGTCGCGGCAGCCTCACGTGCAAGCTCACGCGAGCGAACGCCGCCGGCGCGCAGCGAAGCATGGACGGAACACGCGCAGTGATACATTTTCGTGAACGTATTTCTTGCGCAGCTTCCGCAGCACTGCAGCTGATGTATGAAATGCAGTATAGGTATATGTATATGCTATGCCTTCTTATATGGCATGCGGTGTTACGGGTTATATTGCCACACCATTATACCATTATTGTTGCTCATACTTTGTCTTGCATTCTTGGCAAAGCTATTCCTTGGAATTTTGAGAACGACAATCCACAAACAAATGTCATGAAACAAAACACCCACAGCGCATGCATTTTATGTTAAATCTTCTCAGACTGAAATATTAAAAGTACGAAACAAAAACGGAAACCTGAAAATTATGCTTTTTTTTTGGCGCGGCTGTGCAATATCTCCGGGAGCGCTCCACGCAAGAGGCCGCGTTTCTACCAGAAAGCTCGCCTTCGTGCTTAGCGTTTGCCGCCAGTGTTTCTCGGTAACCATTACGGTTGCTTAAGCTGCAGTAGTCGTCGCGAAGCGTGAGAAGCAGCCGCGAGAAGCGTGATAAGCTATCGCGTTCCACTCTTAAAAGTGAAGCTTACGTGTCCTCCAATTTTCTGAGATAATCACTGGACCAATTTTAGTGAAACTTGTTGCATTAGATAAAGTTAAATTGTAGGGACTATTGGAAGCGGAATCTTGATTTAGAGCCTAAATTTTGTTGAAAAACTTTTCAGAAAATCGAAAGTTCGAAAAAAAAATTTGGAGGATGCTTGCGCTTAAGCTTCCTCGCATGCCATTTGGCACGCCAATTGGCACGCTTCCATTCGGCACCATTTGGCGCTAGCGAGCCTACATGCAAGTGCTTGCATGTAGGCTCCCTATTTAGCGCCATTTGGCATCATTTGGCACGCTTCGCATGCCATTTGGCACGTCATGTGACATGCGTGCCACGTAGCTTGGATACGTACAAAATTTGCTTTGCACTTATGTAATATTCCACCACGTGCGCCCACATGTAAGTTGTATATACCAGTTACATGCTGCATGTAACTGGACCCGGTTAACTAACGCAGGCTATGTGGCTATTTGTCACCAGCCTGTTTTGAAGATGCCAATAAACAATCATCATCATCATCATCAACGACAACCACAACGTACCATGCCATGAGTCAAGGGATGTGAGATATGCGCCACGTATTCTGGATACCTCTTCGGTACATGTTATGGCGCCTCCTCGCATGGTACGAACCACTGCTGAACAAGCGAATTGTAGAGCTACGTGCGCGGCTACAACCAGGCAACATGGGGCTCAGCAGACTGCGGTGCAGAGAACAGTACAAGCCGCAGCTCGTTGTCGACGCCGGGCGGACAGTTCAGATCGTTCTCGTGAAAAGGAAGCGATGAGACTTTGCCGCGAATACCCTGTTGTGCGTGGTGCCGAAATTGGAGCTACTCTAGAGCCGCTCCACGAGCTTACGCTGTGACTGTGCTGCGTGTGCCGCGCAGGCCTGTGACTTTTCGTTTCATCCACTTTCATTTCATTTATACTATCATTTGTTTCATTCAATTGGTAAGTATAAGTAGTTTTCCATGTGTTGTCCTTGGTGTCTTTGTCAGCTTCTCATGATACCATTAATAAAAGTCAGGCCATATACGGCTCCGTTTCTTCTTCATATATATATATATATATATATATACTATGATTCGCGCACTTTTATTGTGTGAGGATTTGGAGTTGCTATGTAGAAATAAGTGTATGTATATATATATATATATACTTCATTCCGCTTTGAAACTCCTAATCCTATCATAATCAAAGTGTGCGAATGAGTTTTCCTTGTCAGAAGCAGTCCACCTCGTAACAGAGGACAACCGCGAACTTCAATCGTAGGGAGTGGTGCCGTTACAATCGCTGCGTGAAAATCTGATGCGAGACCTGAACATTGCTGCAACTGAAGCTAATGTGTCAATTCTCATGCATGCACGTTGTCCCAAGCAAACCCAGTTCTTGCACTGCTTTCCTCAATGATATTTTTCAATGTAACTTTCACAACGCGTCGCAGCCTTAGTAATTAAGCATATACATAGAAGATTTTGGTGCACACTATAAGTCTTTTATCGAAGTCCACTGAACACTCTTCAGAATTTGACAGTTTTCGAAAACATTGCATTTGTAGTCAAAATCGTGACTCATTCTCACATGCGACAGAGAGACTGCAAATTGTTAGCTTGTTTCTTTTCTTCGATCCTTACCTTATCCGCTCTTTTACCACTTCTGCTGCTGTTATGCGCCGTATTTTAAATTCGAAGCATTTCTTGTCGGCGGCTGTGTTGTCCCGTGTCCCACACCCCCACAGCGCATGCGCGTCCCTTCCCCCTCTCCTCTCCTATGCTCCCCCCTTTCTCTCTTCTAGGAATACTCTAGGAGCGGCGCCCGCGTGCCACACCCCCACAGCGCATGCGCGTCCGCTCCCCCCTCTCTCTTCTCCTACGCTCCCTCCCTTTCTCTCCTCTAGG
This sequence comes from Dermacentor silvarum, assembly GCF_013339745.2. Classification (NCBI taxonomy): domain Eukaryota; kingdom Metazoa; phylum Arthropoda; class Arachnida; order Ixodida; family Ixodidae; genus Dermacentor; species Dermacentor silvarum. Next base: position 36,252,297 of record NC_051164.1, on the reverse strand, counting down.
AATCCGGAGCGGCGCGCTCGACAGGTGGTGCGATAGCTGCATACTCCGCTGGGGACGCCACGGTAGTTCCGCGGTATGAAAATGACGGAGCGCGCGCGCCTCATTCTCTCTCCTGTGCAGCGCCGCCATGAGCGCTCGGGCCGCTGCCGCGAAACCATCTCCCGCTCAAGCTAACCATCTCCCCGCTGCTTCGCATCCACACATGGTTCCCTTTAGCGGGAGACGGAGTAATTTTTTATTTTGCGAACATCGCCGGGTATTCGTGACCATGGGAACTGCGTGGTTGTTCTGTAGCCGAATGGGTCAATCAATCACAGCGGACGAGGTGCGCGTCACCACCGCTGGGTGCCTTGCATCACCACCGGATGGCTCTGGTCTCCGCGGTAGTGGTGGCGCCGGACTTGCGGGGGAAAGACAATAAAAGAGCCAGAAACATCGCCTGCACGCAACCGCGGCGGCACGGTATTGAGGAAGTAAGCGCTTCTTGTGGATAGAATGAATTCGAATTGAGCTACGTACGCATGCGCATTGCTGCCTCTGAAACCATGATTGCGTTCACGGCGTCCGTCGTACTCGCGAGTAGCCAGCAACTTCGCTCAACAAAAGGCTCGGTATAATTTATGTGCGCCCCGGCTTGTTTGTTTGTGTGTGTGTGTGTGTGTGTGTGTGTGTGTGTGTGTGTGTGTGTGTGTGTGTGTGTGTGTGTGTATGTGTGCGTGTGTGTGTGTGTGGGAGCGCGTGTGTGTGTGTGTGTGCGAGCGTGCGGACCTGTACTCGTGTTTCGACTCTCTATGCACTCGCACAAAGCTCCGTTGTATAGAGATTCCAACTTGTTGGATCTTTTGCATTGTTTTTAGTCTCCCACTTTTTCGTGATTTACTGTATGAAACTTTGAGATTGAGTTCGCAAATCGGTGAGCGTCACGTAATGGTCGAAATAAACTATCATTCGCTCAAATAATATTGCGAATAATGCTGGAAAGCGTTATCTCAAAGATACATTTCTCTTTAATTTTGAACCCTTATGAACCTATATCAAACACGTTTAAACCTGTTCGAGCCATTATATTTTTGCTCCACAGCTGAACCTAAACCCAACCGGAAGTAATGCAGGTACGTGAACCTGAACCCAAACCGAAACCAAAAGCTTTTCGGTTCGACACTCTGACTTCGATGCCATGGCATAGTCCACTCGAATAATACGCGGACACGAACAATAGCAAATACAATACGAAGAAAAAAAAAACGCTTTTGCTCTTGTCGGTATTTTTGTTGGAGACAATATTCTTCGCACTGGTTGTGTCCTGTAGAGTGCGGTAGACGGCCGACTCGCGGAATATGCCTAGATATTGCCTAGTACACCAGTACCTCACTGGATACTATGTGCATGACTTGATTACACCAATGACCGCGGTGAACTACAACTATGTAACGAAAGAGAATTTGGTAGCTAAATTAGACAACTTTTCTTGACTTGGCATGGTACGATTTGGTACTCTTCACAGATGATGAGACGTCGGGGGAAGAAGGAAATATTAGACGACCAAGAAAGAATAGGCGCATGCGTGCACAAGAAAGATTACATTGCTTAGAGAGTAGCGTCAGCTTAGGCAACAATAGGGGGGGGGGGGGACGAACACACAAAGCAGATATTGGCTGAAAACTATAGCACCACGATATGTTGTTTTAGGCTGTTTTCTTCTGGACTGAATACAAATTATCCACCCCTCACAAATATCTCGAAAGAACACAAAACAGTGTCGGACAGAATGCAGAGCGCATACGCATATATACGCTAATTCGCAACGTGTTAGTTCAAAAACGCTTTTTCGAATTGACAATTGACACTGTATTGCTTGCTTTGTCCTATATTAGGTGTCAAAGCTAATATTAGGCGCTCAGTTGCTAGGGAAATGGTTTGTAGTGTGTCTAGTTTCTCTGTTTCGATGCCTGTGTTTTCTACTAGACATCTTTTCTCGCAGAAAAAGTAGCATCGCAGGATATCTACTGCGATTTGCTGAATCGAATGTTTCAAAGCCTCTCACTAAAGTGCACGCCAGTTGCCCAACTGCCAATACTATTACGAAGATGTGTTTCAAGTGCAGCAATAAAAAAAAGCGTGTTCATGATAACTTCATCAGATCAGATTATCACATCTAGTGTGATTGAAACCACTTAGCACGACTCAATCTAGTGATCGTTTACTCAAATTTATGCTTACAAGTATGGGTGCATTACCTCAACTCATTACCTAATTGATATTTAAAGCGAATTAATGACTTAAGAGGTACAATCTTTTTTTATTCCTGGCTATGAACGACAAACAAGAGACGCACATTAAGATCGAAGTACAAGGAGCACTTACTGTTTGCGCTGATATTTCCGTTCCAGCCCAGAATTTCGTATGGAAGTGAATTACGCTAAGATTGTAGCAGAGCCCGACCCTGCACACATCTTGCTATACACCCATCGCTTAACGCAACGCGGTATAGCAGATGTTACAAAGAAACTGGAACGCCTTTCACTATACCTTATTTTAATGTCTCCCAGTGTTGCAGTCTATTGGCAGGACCCCCGCCGCTGGAAGCGAATCGAAGCGCAGAGTGGGAAAACCCCCACGTCCGCAATCTTTACTTCCTTCCATAAAAGTGCACAACTTAGCCTTGATACGCCGAGGAAGTAGTTGGAGGAACGTCTCTAGCGCTGGAACTATTGTCACGCCAAAGTGCATGTACCTAACGAACTGTAATCGATCAGGTTTGAGCCATTGTTTTCATGGTACTGTGCCGAGAAAACCACCTCGCGTGCGCGTCTTGAGAGGCCCTCTTCGATCGTCCTTCACGCGGTTGTATCCGATAATCTGCCTCGCTGTTCCATGAACGTGACAGCCCCTTGCCGTCCAAAAAGAATGCTGTAATTTGTCCGTCTGCAAAATTGTAGTTGAGTAAGATTTCTGGCAGCTCCGCTCCTTCTGCAGTGCCCGATTACAAACACGACCGACGTCGCGATTGGCTGGCCTTGACGGAGAGATCCGTACAGTATCTATGCATCTTAGCATCTTTTCCGGTTGCTGCGTGTGCAAATACTAGCAGGCGTCTTTTAACAGCGGATCTGTTTAGGCCCGCCGTTAGTCCACCCGTCGTCGGAAAAAATGTGGGCCGATTCTGGCGGCAGTTCAGAAAGCGTCCAAGCGCAATGGTACATGCCTCTGTGAGCTAGCGAAACTGAGCCTGGTTAAGTCTAGCAACGCATGGTTGGGAGCGCTTAAGCTCAGTGAGTCATCGATAGCCAATCGATAGCCAATCTATAGCTAATCAATAATCGATAAATTGTCAATAGATTCCGGGAAAATGCTAGGGATGACTTGGTAATGCTTAACCTAGCCTAGCCTAGCCATCTCGCACGCGAAAGGTGGAAATCGGGAAAGCAGTGCGGAAGGGAGGGGGCGCGGCTTCTACTCTGCCAGTAAATGTGTATTTGTACATTGCGCGGCTGAGGGCTGTCGCGCGCTCCATATCTTGAAAGCAACCTCCACACGGTTCTTACCTTTGTATGCGCTGTGCGTTCGCCGCTCAGTTTGCGTTGAAGCAATAGAACGCACGAACCTTCGGTCACTGCTCCAACCACGCTTGGTCACGCCAGCGTTTTGACAGTGCTTGCCTGCAGTCATCGAGTGTGTTCTATTCATGTTTGCTTATGCGCGCTGACACCATGCATGTTAATTCAGTTAGTAAGCGTATGTGTGCAAGTTTATGCAGCCGATAAAACTACTATGCTTACTCCGTATACTCTACTAGTAAATTTGCTATCGTAATTGATGATTCGCCTTTTGAGTGAAACTGTGACTTTTTTTATAAGAATGCTCCGTTTTATGCATTGAAGCAGTAAAATCTAACTGTTGCACCAATGCATCAATTTGCGCTCTTCGGGGAGGAACATATCGAAACTAGGGTCATGCTGAAAATTTGTTCCACGTCTGTACACCTTGCGAACTCACCAGCAACAATTCGTAAATTGTAATACATGCCGTAAAATAAGCAGGTAAAAGCTTTACTATTAAAATTTTGTGACTTAGACGAATATGCATTGTGATTTCTTTATCAAGAATTTAGCCAAAAGACTAGATTTGTGTTATTGTCCATAGACGATTTTTTATATCTTTATATTTGTATATTTTTTATTTATGTTGTTCGTACTCAGTCATGCCTTTTAAGTGTTTGGCCAATCCTTAGAGTAATCCAGCCCGAGGGGTAGACATTTTTCGGAATGCCGCAGGAGCTCTTCAATTCCTAACTCTAAAAAAGTAAATGCTCTGTATGCATTTTGTATATATACACATACTAGAAAAATAAGGGTTAAACGTCTGAATCTGCCTTCGCTTGAAGTCCGCGATGTGAGTGATTTCCTTTCTTTGCTATATTCTCGGTAAGGAGCAGAGATTACTTTTCTTGAAGTGTCACTTTAGTGCGTGGGTGCCGCTCATCATAGCCGAAACGCTCAATCTTTCTTTCTATGCTGAACGTTCCACGCAGTGGCCTTTTCCAATGTCGGACAAATATTACAGCAAGCCTTTTACAACCGTCGAATGCATCCTACAGTGTTTGCTCAAGATATGGTGGTGTTCCTCTAATCCGTCCTCTCCTTCTCGATCAAATTCAATAGCCGAGTTTTTCAATAGCGAGACGCAGTATATACAACACTTAGTCGCATATCGACTTTTTTTTTCTCTAGGCACAGAAAAGCAACCAGCCAATGTTTGCCTTTCATCGTTGGTGCGTCACTCGTACGTCCACCCAAAAAATGTCCTGACATTTAAATTGGAATGACGCACATAGCTATTGTGGATGTCTGTACAGGTGAGTAGAGCTTAGTCTAGTGCTTGCTCTCACAAGGATGTTTTGTTTTTCTTTCTTTTTTTTTCAATCGGCGACTGACTTTATTGGATACGTCCTCCCAAAAAAAGAATCTCAACTGAAAAAAAAGAAAGCTGGCAGGACCAAGTCAACATTTTTGATATAGCTGAAGCCGTACCTTAAGTTCATATTTAGGTAAGGCCCAAAGTTCGGTGCTCGCCAAGGCCCTTTGTTCCGTCTTATTTGCTTCTCATTTTTTGTTACATTTTTCGCCTGATTCGTTTTTATGGTGTATGGAGTATGTTGAAGCTATTGGCTCCCAAAACGTAAGGTTCAATTGATGTTTCAAAGTGCATTAGCTTCAGAGTGCTCTCAAACAGAACTACGCAGACTGCCCCTCCGTAAGTAATTGCGAGGTTGGGATTCTCGAGTACTGGAGGCTCGCCGTTTGGAGTTGCTACTGTTTGTTGTTTAGACTTCGTTCAAAATTTTATTTGTGGTTGTTACGCGAAAATATCAAGGGTGTTTCTGTTTGTCCGTTACCTTCTTTGCCTTCCTTTATGGGTTCTATTGATGGACTTTATACACGAAACGAACCAAACAAAAAAAAAACCTTCATTATTCAAATGTGGGGGGCGGCGAAAGAGGTCAGACCTTAATCTAATACGTATTTGCTGTAATTTAAGAAAGCACCTTGAAACGCTCGAAAGATTACGCGCTACTCGGGTTTTATGTATCTGCCGCAAATATAACTTTACAAAAGCTACCATATACACGCTATCTCAACTATCATGCACCTTTTTTTGCTATCACCTCTCAGCTATAGGTCTAAATGGTTCGGGCTCCACCCACTACGCCTGTCGCTCGCATGATGTCCCAAAACCGCAAAAACTCATCACGTCCGAGTTATGTGTGCGCGCTAAACGTGTATTATTATGCCAAACAGAGCCGATTTTTTAAAAATTGCCCGCGCGAAAGGTACAAAATATGGCGGCCCGCCGATCGGTCTGGCACTGAGAACTCGTATCTCCCCGCAATAATGAATTTCTTTTTGGATAATAAAAATTTTTGCGCGTCACTACAGCGTCGTGGAGTGCTTTCAACAGGTGCACGTTATCGCTCGGCCTACTGTTCTTTGCTTCGGATCCGTTTTATCCACATTTCTAACCTTCTGTTGCATGCCGTCGCTATATCCGTTCAGCCACTGCAAGCTAAGCAAGAGAAAGCGGACCAATCGCAGACACCGGCACCCTCCTCCTTATCCGGTTGTCTACCTTAACGGCTTTAGCTCGAACCCATCGAAACCCTCTCCACTTCTGCGCGCTCCTCACCTCTTCCCGGCCGATTTGGTAAGAAAAAGCTCGAAATGTATAGGCAGTGCTATTTGCTTTCAAAGCAAGCAAAGGTGACCTCCTATGAACGACGAGATGGTCTGACTGGACTGTTCAAACAACGCTGCATGTCACCGCCCCTGATGCTTGCGTCAGCGGTTACTTAATTTTGACGTCAGGAGTTTGGAATAAACGAGAATGGGAATACATGTATGTTACCTATATACCCAGTGGATATCATGCTTAAACGCAGTGCTTATCTCCCACGCTATCTGGGCAACATCAATATTACCACGTGTGCAATCATCCTGATGCACTCCAATTTCGTTGACAGTTTCGACACGCTAGCATAAGCACTATTTGTCGTGGCGCACATTGCTCCGGTAGGTAGTCATTCAAACTTCTCCCTGCCCGTCTAACACACCTACCAAGCACAAGCGCCACAATGGAGGAGGGATTCTATATAGGCATATGCCATGCTAAATCTGAACGTTCGACATACGGTGCTTAACTTTTGTTCTGTGCTCTGTTCTTTCACGCAAGTTTCTCTTGAGCGAATTGAAAGTCCACAGGCATGCGGAGTAAACGGGTTCTGCATCGAGCATGTTTCCCTCTCTTTTTCGGGCTGTGCGAAAGGCCTTGATTGTAGGAATTGCCGCAATATTGCGACATCTCCCCGCATATGTATAGAATCGCGCGCTTTTCATTTCTGAGTAAAGCATCTCCAACTAACGTGAACAAATGTTGAGCGTTCATGCGATGGGCTGGTTCTCGGTGAATGTTGTACTTGCATGATAAGCCTGCTTGATTTTCTCAGTGAGGCCAAAGAATAATCTTATACGATGCCCCTTTTTATGAGGTTGCCGTGAGCCAGTGTATACGTAAAAGCAGTGTCTTCACGCCGATAAAGCTCTAAGCTCATCATCATCATCAGCCTATATTTATGTCCACTGCAGGACGAAGGCCTCTCCCTTTGATCTCCAATTACCCCTGTTTTGGGCTAGCTGATTCGAATTTGCGCCTGCAAATTTTCTAACTTCATCACCCCACCTAGTTTTCTGCCGTCCTTGACTGCGCTTCCCTTCTCTTGGTATCCATTCTGTAACTCTACTGGTCCACTGATTATCCATCCTGCGCATTACATGGCCTGCCCAGCTCCATTTTTTCCTCTTAATGTCAACTAGAATATCGGCTATCTCCGTTTGCTCTCTGATTCACAATGCTCTCTTCCTGTTTCTTAAAGTTACGTCTAACATTTTCCGTTCTATCGCTCTTTGTGCTGTCCTTAAACTTATTCTCCAGCTTCTTTGCTAACCTCCAAGTTTCTGCCTCATATGTCTGCACCGGTAGAATACAATGGTTGTACACTTTTCTTTTCAACGACATCATGATTTCGCAATGCCAGCCATATGCACTCCAACGCAATCTTATTCTTCTGTAAATTTTCTTCTCATGATCAGGGTCCGCTCTGAGTAAGTGACCTAGATAAATGTACTCCTTTGCAGACTCTAGAGGCTGACTGGCGATCATGAATTCTTGTTCCCTTGCCAGGCTATTGAACACTATTTTTGTGTTCTGCATATTAATCTTCAACCCCACTCTTACACTTTCTCGGTTAAGGTCAAAGTTAATGTTAAGTTCTAACATATGTAGCTGCTCAATGAAGAGAAGTTTTATACCTAAAACTTCAATTTTATTTTGGCATTTCATGCGGACGAAACAGCGGATGAATGCCCTTTGAAAGCTTTCCGTATTCGCATTCCCGCAAAGTAAAAAAAAAAAAAAAAAACAGGCTCTGACACTGTTTTATACTACTTATGAATTATTGAGGAACTTGCAAGGTTTCATATAAAATGGGTACCATGTAAATATATGCATAACACCCTGGTAAACTTCTGTAATCTCTTTATTTTCGTTTCTATAAACGCAGACAACAACGCATTTCACGGAAATAATCTCCAACACTGTTCTGTAGCGGAAAATGTTTGTAACTTATTGAAGGAAGACAAGAAAACAGGACATTGTATTTGACGCAGTGCCTCGCAAAAGTTTCTTTTTATAATGAATGAAGTAGTACAAACGAACTTTCTCTGTAACGTAATAACGCCTAAAGTCATTTCCAAAATGCCCCTTTCGCTCCAAGTGAGAGCTGTTAACTCTTCCGTTTACCTCATCTCAAACAGATGCTAAAGGAGGGACACAGCTGCAGGATTACCTGATACAACACGAAGCTTCCCTAACAATGGTGACAGAGGGTTGGGAGGAGGTGCTAGACAAAACCATGATCTGATGATGAGCCAGAACAGTGAGGTTGTATTATCAGCATTCTCATGCAATTCGTTCTGCTCGTTTATACAGACTCATTATATCTTTCCATCTTCTTACCGCTTGAACAAAAAAAAAAAAAAAACAGGCATCCAAAAAAACCACGTGTCAAAAGAAAACCAGGTAACAAAAAAAAAACAATGTATTTAGAGGCGGCGGAGGCGCTTCTCGGTCTCTGCCTCCTCTGCTCCGAGTTGCAATTTAAACGTATACGCAGATGCAGGAGTCCCGATAACATTAACCGACATGGGCCACCGTACACGATCTCATTACAAAGTTATTCGCGTCGTCCTCATTAACGGCGCGTTCAAATTCAGCCGCATCTACGCGAGTTTGGTGCGTAGTGCCGCAGAAAAATGATAAGAGGGAACAGAATGTGAAGCGTTGCGAAAGTTCGGTGACTATCTCGTCGTTTCGAGAGCAACAGCTGCCGGAGACGCGAAGCCCGCATACATATTTCCGATACATTCCGTGTTGAATCCTCACAGAACGCCCGCGTCGGTTTTGTAAACTTCCCTATGAATGGTTGGTACGCTGATTACACTTCAAAGTTTTTATAATACAGAAATCCCCACAAAAAAAACACCCGTGGTACGACCGCTTTTGCGGAGCATCGCTTTACCAGAGTAGTATCGCAGACCGTGCGAAGATGGGTGCTCGCCTTGTGACTATACGCTCGCGAAATTAACACTTCAACTTCGGGTAGGCTTTGATTAATTTCCTGTAACTTACAGTACACGTTTTCATAGAGACGTGGCATGAGGTACCGAGCGGAGCATTTTCTGACGTTCAGTACAGGGCGTCGCTTTCGGAAGCCAGGGGCAACGAAAACACGTAATTTAATTATCACGGATGTGTTTGCGACCATACTACTCTGCGCACTTTAATGGCGATCATTAACTACACTGTGTACCACTACAACTACCACTGTGTACATTACCTATGTAGCCAACCGGGCACGTTCCTTGGTTAACCTCCCTACCTTTCCCTTCTCGTTTCTCTCTCTCTCACCACTGCGTAGGGGAGAGAAGCCACTACCCGATCATGCATAGGCCGCCTGCACAGACGGCGCCGCTGTCACGCCACGCATGACACCATCGGAACTAAATTCAGCCGTTCGCTCGGCGTTCTGAGAAGCATAGCTGGACAGAAGTTTGTCGATCCAATGGGAGTAGGTCGCATCAGAGATAGCTCACTCAGCCATAGCAGGTGTAATCTATCAAACTCAAACCCACGCTCATCGGAGTTCATAAGACTTGAAGTGATCATAAGTTGTTGAGGAAATGTTACGGTTGCTTGGCTATGGCACCCCTGCAGTTCGGCACGTAGGGTCCTGAAATGGCGCGATGAGCTACCGACAGAAAGACGCACGGATGTCAATTCACGCCCACCACCCTTGAGTACGGTGGGCCCACCAAGAATCGGGAGCAAGCATGATTGCAAGATTAGACCATAGGACACCCACTAGCTGTATATAATAAGTTAAGCATGTAAGCTTTCTCATCCGTGAATAAATTTAGCATGTGTATATGGTGACGCAATTTCTCTTACCTATAGTGTCCCTACACATTCAGACGCACGCGCAAGACGTTGCGTTGCAGCTGCAGACCCCACTGCACCTGAGTGCCCAGATACAGCGTGTCTGAGCTTTTTTTTTTTTTTTTCCTCGCTTGGAATCTGTCAGTCAAGACTGTGGGAAAAGAGCTGCGCTTCTAGTGTGCTTCTGCAGGTGTTGTTGCGGAGAGATGATGTGCACGCGAGGCTGTGCCGTGCGCGCTTGCCGTGGGAAAGGAGCGCTTCACCGCAACGCATGAAGAGGTCACGAAAGCTGACGTGCGCGAAGCACTTCCTCGGCTGTGCGGTGCTTCTCTAGGTAATTGCTTGATATTTCAGAATATTCGGGTTTACAAAGGGAAAGTTTCGAGAACGGCAGCCACGCTATAGTTAACGCGGCACTGTTACCGGGAGCACAGATCGCTAGCCTTGTTAACCCGTCCTTCGATTTCTTTAAATGCTCAGTTTAGTTTAGCAGAAGGTTCGATTGCGGTGGCCTTAGGGCAGCCAATGGAGTTAAAACACTTTCTAACTGCATATTGGATGCATGGAGGTTAGGACTATCCCCTTTGAAACGGTGTGGTAGCCTCCGCCATCAAGTTTGCTCTTTTAATTTCTCATCGTTTATCGTTTCTTTTAACTTCTCATAGTTCATTTAAGATCCGCTGTTCGCGTTAACAGAACAGTGAAACCGAAAAAAAATATTGCCATCAAGAAAAGCAATGCCTCTTATAAGAATTCTGTGTTCTCCGCCTTAAAGCCGCTTATATTCAAGCCGTGTTTAATATTCCCCGTCACAAATTTATTAAGGTTAACTGTATTATCCTTAAAGCCCATGGCGTAAGCAGGAGCAACTGCGTCTTCATTCATTTCTGGATAAATATATCGGCGTACTAAGATGTGCGGTATGGTTTATTCGTTATTTCCACATGATATAAGCCCGTATTGTCATCACTAGCAAATTTTCACAAATATACTACGCGTTTTCAGACATCATAATCTTATTTCAAATTGTAGTACCCTCAATTTTAAAATATAGTAAAGTTCTTTTTCGTTCATTTTTTATATTTGAAGTGCCTCAATTGGGCCTATATTTCATATGCTATAACACCCCTCTCCTTATCGCTGTTCATGCTGTTAGCACGATATTTATTGTATAGTTTCTTAGTTCATTTTCTCTACCGTGAGTCACCGTTGTTTCCCTATAGATACCTGTATACACTGGCCACCCAGATATTTTCCTTCCTGCTCCTCGGACTCATTTTGTTTATACATTATTACCTTGGAAACATGTCAAATTAGACGGTTCTTTTCGAATATTTATTTAAGGTGCCCGGCCTGTTTTCCCCATAACAGAACAGCGCACTGTCAAAGACGCTGCAGTGCAGAACTTCATAATAAGTTTGACCACTGTGTATTCTTTAAGGTGTAACTAAATACAGTTGCTAGACCGTTTTTGCATTTGGCCACCAAATAAATTCAATCGCCGCCGCCGGTAACTCCAACGCGTGACATCTGCCTCAGCGGTTGAACACCGTTGCATGTGACCAGCCGCGGCGGGTTCTTTGATGAGAAGATGTGGGCAAGACGCAAATAAAAAGCGTTCAAGATTAATATCTTACCTTTCCTATAGATAACGCTGACGTCACGGCGGCGCAGGTATTCCAGCGTGCACGTAAATAACTCCAGATCTCGTCAAACTGCGCCCCCGTCACACACAGTGACACTTACTGCTATAGAGACGAAGGTGAGCCAGGCGCGTATGCTTTAAATACGTGACGCGCTGACTTGCGGTGGATATTTTTAGCGCAACTCTAGGGCTGCACTTTACGACTTTCCCCGGAGCACTTTTGTTTTTTACATTTCCTCTTGCGAGATTTGTGTTTGATTTTTCACCTTCGGCTGTGTTGGGACGCTGTGGCAGCTGAGCACATCCACGTGGCAGTTTATCAGTAACCTTTATTACTGCATTTCAGCGGTACTGTGAATCGCTATTGCCGAGCTGGTAGTCCCCGTTTTGAAATTAGCAATCTATTGCATCTAAGAACGTAATTTTGGCCTACATCATTGTAGGCCACAGCAACAATCTGTTAGTTTTGTTGACTGCCGAATATAGCATAGATGGGGGCTCCGTAGAGCCGGATTTCACATGAAACATTCGTTATTCAAGTATACTAATTCGCACGAAATTCTAGTTACTAAACGGACATGTACGGTAAAAGTACTATTTCAAGCAAATGGCAATGGGCGATCCCTAGATACGCCAAAATCCGCTAAAAGTTGTGTTGCTTTAGCCAATAGGCACAAATAATAAAGAGAGAGAAGTGTTCAGAAGAGGCCAGACGTAAACCGCGTAATACACGTCGATGATATGGTTAGTTGAAGCGTGCTTTATTTTCTCGCAGGAATCATCATGTCTAACTGCCCTCAGGTACGTTTCGAACTGTGCTCTGAAACTCTCTGTGATGTTTGTGATTTAATTGCGTCAAACAAAGCACTCGCATGTCGTCTATACTAGGAAAGTTGAATCAGCCTCGTATAATGACACTTGTATAGCGCCGGAGTTCTGTGCGCTCATTCATAGTTAACGCCCCACTGAATAAAGCAGTGAGCGAAACGACACCAGTCTCATAAATGGGGGACTCGTGAATCATCACCCGGATGGCATGTGAGTGAGGCTTGCAGGATTACACCTTATTTTGTGGCCACCGCATTGGCAGGTACCGAGGAAATATTCGTGTTCCTTCATGTTGCAACGCGCTCAAAGCATGGCATAACGGGGAGGATCCGCCAGAAGAAGCTGTTTGAAAAAATGTTACTGCATCTTGGGGCTTAAGTAGCCGTGCCCACCTAAAGCAATATCTTACATTTACAACTATATTTTTAATCAAACACTTCTTCATGGCACAAGTACGCGTTATATCTTGTACGGAAAAATTGAAAAAAAAACGTCCGTTACTTTTTCGCCGTCGATACCCTTTTTTGAAGAGCTTGGGATTTATGAAAGTGACCTGGATAGGACCAGTCTCTATTAATAACTCTGATGCGGCACAACAAAGTGCACACATTGTTTGTCGTAAGCAGACCTAAAGTCATCATCGAAATATATTGTTCTCTCTTTCTGCTAACATCGCAAACATTTTATGCGCTCATAAACTGCTTTCTCTGCAACTCTCGTTCTTTAGTTGCGTCACCCCTTCAATGCTTTGGCGTCGTGTTTCTAAAGGACTATAGTCACCTCCTATGCAATCCATCTGTTCAGAAATCAATAAACAAGAAATTATATTCAACAGCGTCAACAAACATACGTTATGTTTCAACATCATCGTCTCGGTGAATGATAGTTGGCTTTTCCTGAACAAAGCTGCAGCACAATGTTTAAACAATTAACTCTAGAAGCTTTCTAAACCAACGGGAGTGCATCTTGTCTTGTAACTACACTCATCATCAATCTCACGCCAGTTTTATTTCTCTAAGCTTGCGCACTAGGTGTTTTCCTGTCAAAAACGGCGTGTGCGTCTTAACGTCCCGAAGCGTTACTGACAATAAACTAGTGACCTTGGAATCAGAAAACGAGAATATGCACATTGAATAATAATAATAAGTGCTGATGATTGAGATAACTCGTATATGTGAAATATTTTGTATTCCGACAGAAACTCGCATCACAGTAAAAACATTGATTAGCCACTGTTTCTTTAATTAAACATACAGTTGGAAGCTAACCTAGTCTTTATTTGCCTGAGTGTTTCTCTGTGCTCATTTTGTTGAGCAGTTTCAGCGTGCTTTGATTCAACACACGGATACATAGTACCTGTCAATTGCTTAATAAACCCTACAATGATGCGCTTATCTTTCGACGAGCATTTACTGTAACAAAAGAGTACCTAGCTATAAACAGCAGTCTAGCAGCCTAGCAGTCTGACAGCCTAGCAGTCTGTTGCATCTTCGCGTACGAATTGTTGCTTCAGTTTAGCCAAAGGTCACTGACTTGTAACGGGTTCGGAACTCATCATACAGCACTGGTCTAGATGCTGGATTCTAGACGCGAAATCTACCATTTCGTCGGCAACAGCAGCTGCTTGCAACGTGCAACAAAAGGAAGTCCCTGGATGTCTTTATACTGTTAGGTTGATCACGCTCCTTAATTCCAGTTCATTCATGTTGTGCGAAGCTGCTGGTATATTTCGGTGATGACATTGTAATGAAAATGAGGGGAAATCTTTCAGCAATGGCCCAAATTACTGTGGCAATGTTGCGTCTGTTATTACTACTATGTAAGATGATACAGTGGCGCTGTGGCTATAGAGTATACAATGAGTAATCAAGGAAGGACTGTTTCATACCCCTGACTGGTCGCAGGAATGTGTTCAACTCAGAACGTTGTGTCTCATCTACCCACCATGGTGGCTTAGTGGTTATGCACTGCGCTGCTAGCACGAGGTCTCGAGATGAAATCCCCACCGTGGCGGTCGCATTTTGATCGGGACGAAGTGCAAAGATGTCCGTGTCTCTTGAATTGGGTGCACGTTAAAGAAACGCAGGAGGTCACAATTAATCCGAAGTATCGCACTACGGCGTGCCTCATAATCCGATTGCGGTTTTGACATGCAAGATCCGGAATACATACATACATAGTGTCTCATTTCCCACTCCCATCGAGAGCGCCATGCAACAGCTTAGTACCTTCAAAAAGTCCTAACATGTTATGCTAATTATTCCTGACTCTACCTTTCAAGCTAAATACAGCTTACCACGTTTACATGAATGCGACAGTGGCGCATCATATTTCTAAACGCATTGTATCCATGTAGATAGCGGTGATTCACTGGGGAGACTAATCCCATTAATGCGCCAAGGAGAGACTAGACTGAAACAGGTAAGCCTATGTACGGCCGGTGCGCATAATAAACCCTAGCGTATCGCATAGAGGAAGAGAGGCAAAGCCGACTTATGCAGGTATATAGCTCTCCCCGATTCACAGACGAAACGCACTCGCCTGAAACAGGTTCCGACTTGCTTCAGAAATGGGATGCACCACATGTAAACATGGTCGCACAGTATTACCGCGACTTCCCAAGAAATGCGATACTCCGCTGTCGCATTCATGTAAACGTAGCTAAAGTTATTTGAACAAGTTCGTGTCCGGATTCATCATTCGAAACGCCAGGCGTGCAAACGCAGACACAAGTAGAACGAAAAGCTTTGTTGTCCTTTACGTTTTACTTGTGCCCGTGCTTTGCATGAATTGTCTTTCGGTACCACTATAAGCACACGTACACTGTTCCTGTTTTGGTCGACGTGTGAGTGGCATTTTATTTCATTTTTCTCATTCCATGAGGCGCGGGCACGGCACGCCGTTTCGGTCTACGAATAAAGCGCATCTCTCGAGGATGGCGGAGCTAAGCCCTTATTACGGTGTTTTGCTGCCTAGGATGGCTTCGCACAACGCCTAGAGGAAGAGAACAAAAAACATATCCATATTGAGGGACGGACATCTTCCTCTTAGGGTGCAGCCCTTAGTTCAGGGTGCCATTGGCTCGCGCAACACCGCATGTAGGCTGGATAACAGTCGCTGCTGCTGCGGCTCTGAGTTGACAGCGCAGTCGTCCCAGGAGGAAAGGGAGGGTAAATGAATTGGGGGGGGGGGGGGGTAGCCCGTGTGGTGTGGGCGTTTCCCTGCTGCAGTGATGTTCTGTGGGAGAATGGACAATATGAGGTATATTGTGTGGGGTCCAAGGCAGCCCTCCAGCGTTTAATCTCACTACTGCGCCATTGATCACATGAACGGCTCGTCACCGAGATTCAGACAAGTACACCATCGCATAGTTGACGAAGGACACGATATAATATATCAGTGGTTACCTAGTCACTGTCGCATGATCGAGCGGACGCAGTGGGCGTACCTGCCCATGACGACATCATCTGCGTTGCCATTCCTCTTTCGAGAGCCGACGCAGGGAAAACACTTTCTGCTCTGGCGCGTGACCTGACATTGATTCAATGGAATTCATCTGACTTCACAAGTGCACGCCTTCATACCCTGGACCCTAATTTACAGCTCCGTATTCCGCCCGACCTTCCACGACGTGACTGCACACGTCTAGTCCGTCAATGGCTTGGAGTAGCATTTTCAAATGTGTACTCCTTTTTTATCGGAATGGCCAATAGCCCACTTTGTGACTTCTGCGGGTGCAACGAAACAATCGCGCACCTTCTTTGTGAGTGCCCTTGTTTCAATCCGCAGAGAGGCGCTCAATAACGGAAAACAACATCCTTGGAAACTGGCCTATACGAACAGGAGCCTGAGCCGCCCTGCGCAGGCACTGCTGCGTTACGTAAAAGACACCGGACTCAGTTACAAATTGTGACCTCACATTGTGTGACGTAGGATGGGACGTTGACACTAGGCAACACTAGAACGCTTTCGCATACTGCGTGACAGTGCCCACAGAAACAGTTCTGTTGTATGTGTGTCAGTGATTTTCTTTTCTTTCCGTTTTTTTCCCTTTTCATATAGTTATTTTTCTCTCTCTCACCTGTCGCATCCAATCTCTGGTTAACCTCTCGTCTTTCCTTTACCTTTCTCTCTCTCTGTTGTGTGGGGTAGAAGGGGTGAAGCTAAAGGCGAAAGGGGGATGAATTAGTTTGTAGCGGCCGCCATGCGAAGGCATCTTCTCCGTTAAGGGAACGGTGTGGTAGGGGCATGTGTCTCCTGCTATGTCTGTAATGCTGTAGCGTTTCAGTGTATTTCAGTGGGTGTGTAGTTGTGTTGTGTCGTCAGAGTTGGACAGCCCTTCCAATAGCGCCCGGTTAGCGAACTCTCGGGCTACCGGAGTAGCGCGATCATTTACATAGGCAGAGACGCGTCCAGGTGTCCAGACGATACGCACCCTGTGTAACTCTGTGTGATATAATGACGTGAGGAGACGGTGTTTGTGGAGTGTCACCATTCCTGGCGCCAAAGCCCTGCAGGCGGTTTGCGAATCAGTGACCACTGAAATGGGTTTGTGAAGTGCCGGTATAGTTCACGCGTGTATGATGACCAAAGTGATAGCAGCCTTTTTCGCCGTGCCGCTGTCCACAGTGTTGAACGTGACCGAAGCCCTCAGAGTGTCTGCGCTATCTTTTACGACTAGACACAGGGCACGTCTGTGTAGGCAATGGTCGACTTCCGTGTATAGGACCGGTGTGTCGGATGTGCTATCGCCAAAGACTAGGGTTTGTGATGTTGCCTGTCTCCGGTATTTATGACGGTCAGGGTGCATATTCCGAGGAGTAGGGGCCAAGTTAATTCTCTACCGAATGCTAAGCGCAAGAGCTGTGCGGTTTTTCCTGTTGAGCATTTCTCGGCTTTCGGTGCCCGAGCCGGGGTAGAATGAGGAACCCCTGCCTTGACCGTTGCAAGCGTTAGAATTGGCTGTTAAGGTGACCTTCCACTAGTACTTGGAGGGTGTTGTGCACCCCGATTCGTAGTAAAAGAACTGCATGGAGGCATGGTTGGGCGTTGTAACGCCTAGAGCATATACCCTGATTACTATAGCACGCATGCGATGGCTGCCATTGTCTGGGAATTTGCTCCTCTAAAGTCAATCAACACCATTTGAACAAGCTACGTTATCGGTGCTGTCCTTGTCCTTCGAGCATCGCCAGGCATTTTTTATTCAGACGCATGCATCGTAGCCACTCATAAATATTGCCTTAGGCATGAGAGCCTCAGTAGTCGATGCGTGCTATTGAATAATTCATTCGGGTCGGCGGCATGAATAGCCGTATCATTTACAAAATTCAGCAGCTCATATGGAAACAATATGAAAATAGCGTTTCTTGTTTGTGTGCGTGTGGCTCGGTTTCTCCCATGCAGGCAGCAATGCTCCAAACCCGGGAATATTCATATTGAAATACACTATGTTGACCGTTCTTTAAGCACACAAAATTCGACCTCGGCTACGCACTATGCATCTGAAAAACACAAAAAGAAAAAAAACAATTTACATTTATTTACATATGTGACTAGAAGTCGCGCTAGCTCAGTGGCTATAGCGTATATGCTTGAGCGTGAGATCACGGGTTAGAATCCTGACTGTGGCGGCCGCATTTTGATGCAGTCGAAACAAGAAATATTTGAGTACTTATATTGGATGCACGTGAAAGGACTACATGTCGAAATTTATGCGAAACCGTCCAATATGGTGTTTCTCATTGTTGCCGTGTGTGCTCAGGACGTTAAAGGCCAACTGCGACACAATTAGGACCACGTAAAAAAATATTGGCTGAGGTTTAACGCTCGTAAACCTAGTTATCACGACTGAAAGGTCTGTTTGGGTTGCTTTTGCAGACTATGTACACAGTGCTTCACTAATGCACGCTTCTACGCATGAAACGCTTCCTATAACGTGTTAATCTGGGCTCCCTTTGCTCCGGTGTTTCAGCAGCCAACTTCTCATTTGCCTCAGATTTCGCAGCCTGCCGTCTAGCGGTATCTATTAAATGATTGGATTCAGCTTGTCGCTTGCGCTGGAGCGCATACACGGATGGTCCAGCCGTCTTCTACTTTTTTTTGAAATCTTTGAAAATAATTTTAACACAATTTCGACTCTAAATCGAAAAGCCGCTTCCAACAGTCACTAGAATTTCACTTTCGCTCTCTAATGCAACAAGTTTCATTGAAATTGGTCCAGGGGTTATCCCAGAAAACCGTTTCTGCGTTTTACATGTATTTGAATAGGCCGCGTTGGAGCTGGGCCCAAGCTAAAGCTTCCTCTTAAGGACATTGCGACGCGATGAATGACCTTGCGAGACACGGCGTAGTAGAGCTTTCGCTCTAAAAATTGGATCCAGGCAGTCAGGATACAGAACAATATCCGTGGAAAAGTTTAGGTTAGAAAAATCATGAGATGCACCACGAAAGGATCTCAGAAGTGGGCGTTTTTGATTCCAGAATTAAAAAAAAACAAGAAAAAAAAACGTTAGTGGTCGGTCACCGGGTGTGCCGAAATGGCTGCCGGCAGAATGATGGGACATACGTACGATATAGCCTGTAACCACCAAGTTCAGGTGTCGTCTGCTTAAATCCCACTAAAAGGCTGCTACTACGAAAATTAGACAACTGTCAGCCCTGTAGCCCAGCCAAGATCGCTTCAGTATTGTATGTCATCACCATCATCATCCGCCTATATTTATGTCCCCTGTAGGACCAAGGCCTCTCCCCGCGATCTCCAATTACTTCTGCTTTGCGCTAGCTGATTCGAATTTGAGCCTGCAAATTTCCTAACTACATCACCCGACCTAGCGTTTAGCCGTCCTCGACTGCGCTTTCCTTCTCTTGGTATCCAATCTGTAACCCTAATGGTCCCCTGGTTATCCATCCAACGCATTACATGGCCTGCCCCGCTCCATTTTTTTCCCACTTAAGGTCAACTAGAATACCGGCTACCCCCGTTTGTTCTCTGATCCACAGCGCTCTCTTTCTGTCTCTTAATGTTAGGGGTAGCATTTTTCGTTCCATCACTCTTTGTGCGGTCCTTAACTTGTTCTCGAGATTCTTTGTTAACCTCGAAGTTTCTGCCCCATATGTTAGTACCGGTAGAATGCAATGATTGTACACTTTTCTTTTCAACGCCAGTGGTACGCTCCCACTCAAGACTTGGCAATGCCTCCCAAATGACTTGGTATGCACTCCAACCCAGTTTTACTCTTCTGTAAATTTCTTTCTCATGATAAGGCTCCCCTGTGAGTAACTGACCTAGATAAACGTACTCCTTTACAGACTCCAGAGGCTGACTGGCGGTCCTGAATTCTTGTTACCGTGCCCCGCTATTGAACATTATCTTTGTCTTCAGCATAATAATCTTCAACCCAACTCTTACACTTTCTCGGTTAAGGTGGTATTGTATGCATTACTCATTTATTACAAATACGGCCAAATGGACATTTCGTACACCCCATGAATACTCGTCCTGGTGACTCAGTGGATTTGACGTTGCGCTACCGAACACGGAGTGATGAGTTCAATCGAAGCCACCGAGGCCGCACTCTGGTAGGCGCGGAAGGCAAGAATGCTCGTGCACCGCCCGTTGGGCGAGCGTTAAAGCACCCCAGGTGGTCACAATCGATCCCAAATCTCCCACTGTAGCGTACCTCAGAATCAGGTATTGGAACATAAAACAAGCAAAATAATTTTAAGTCTCATGAATCAATACTAATGCAAGATTACTTCCTCGACGCATTAGGTTTTTGTTACTAATATTCTACTTCAATACGCATGCAGGCGCAGTATTAGGGGCCATGCTCGTCGTCGACTGCTTTCTGGAATATTTATTTATTTATTTATTTATTTATTTATTTATTTATTTATTTATTTATTTATTTATTTATTTATTTATTTATTTTATTGCCCTCGGGGCCCGACGGCATTACAGAGGGGAGTAGGTTAGATCGGAAAAAGTGGAAACAACAAATAATAGTAAACTGATATAATACTAAATACAATTGAGGCTCACGGAAAAAAAAAGAAAGGGTTACATCAATACAGTAAAGGAAATTCAAATGCATGCAACGCGTGAAGACATCGTTTGCACAAAAAAAAAAAAAAAAAAAAAAAACTAAACGAAATTATCGGAGCAGTAATTTGTGCCTACGAAACAAAGAACGTTCTAAAAAGATCTGTGTGACAAAAAATAATGGCTTAAGCAAAAAGAAAAAAGGATGCCAGCACTACAATTTCTTGTCTTAATGGCAACAGTAGGTTAGTTAAAGCAGCTTTGAAAATTATCCGATATTTGGACGACAGATCGGGGAAGGTGATTCCGATTTGCTGACGTACTGGGGATGAATGAATTGTAAAATTGGTTGGTGTGGCATTAAGGTATGCCAACCTTATGACGACGGTCGATGCGAGCGGTAACCTAGCAAGAGAGGGTTATCAATTTATTCTTGAGGATGAGGTTGTCATGATATATCTTATTTAACAGGTGAATATGGAATATTTTCCTACGTCATGATAGCACCGCTAACGATAAACTTGCTTTCATAGTAGTGACGCTGGAGTTACGGTGAATATTAGAAAGAATGAAGTGAGCCACCCGGTTCTGCACATATTCAAGTTGATAGATGACCGTCTCTTGACTGTGGTCCCAGACAGATGAAGTATATTCGAGTTTTGTATGAACTAACGATTTGTAAAGAAGTAATTTTACTGGACTAGAAGAAATATAAAAATTGTGGCGTATGTAGCCCAGCATGCGATTAGCGTTGTTGGTTATATGTCTACAGGCATCTTCCAAGAAAGATTAGAAGAAATAAATACGTCTAGATATTTGTAACAGGACAAAGATTCTGGGTACTAGTATTGCGAAGAGATGAGGGCAATGTGGTATTACGACAAGAAACACGCATGTACTTGCATTTGTGGTTATTTAGTTCCACGTTCTACATGTTATCCCAGTCAAGAGCATGGTTGATATCGGACTGAAGAGGATCTTTATCAGAGTCACTGCTAATTTCGTGGTATATGACGAAGTCGTCTGCAAAAAAGTTAATTGATGAGCATAACCTATCAGGTAAGTCGTTGATATAGATGAGGAAAAGCAAGGACCCCAGCGCAGAGCCTTGAGGCACGCCATATTCAACTGCACACGCCAAGTAAGAAGTGTTTCTAGCTGTGGCAAATTGTGAACGATCGGTGAGAAAAGAGTGCAACCATTGAAAAACTTTAGGATCAAGGTTAAGCTCGCTTGGTTAAAAAAAAAGCTGTTGATGAGAAATGTCGTCAGATGCTTTTGAAAAATCTAGCAATATGCAGTCAAAATGGAACCGCTGTCAAGGATGGAATTTAAGTCATGTGTGAACGATGAAAGTTGAGTTTCCCAGGAAAATTAGTTCCGAAATTCATGCTGATGATCTGTAAAAAAGGCATTTGACTGTAAGAATGTTGCAAGCCGAGAGTAAATGACAGATTCCATAATTTTAAATGGAATGCATCTAAAGCAAATCATTCATTAATGATGAGGCGAAGGCTATCCCCAGACTTGAGCAAAGGAATCACCCTCCCGACCTTTCAGTATTCCAGTCAGAATGCAGGCTGTCTGAAGCGATTGCTGGAATAGATTAGAAAGCATTATTGCAGTTTATACCTTAGCCCCGAGTAAAAACTTGGAATGCATATTATCGTCGCCACATGATGAAGACACTTTTAGTTCTTCTATTTTTTTTTCTGTGCCATATATATCAAAGACGATAAGGTCCGGTGGTAAAACCGGAGTACCGGGATAGGTAGGAGTTACAGAACACACATATTTATAAAAAGCAGAAACAGAGTTCAGAACATTTGTCCATTGATCAATTTGGATTAGTTGATCGCTTGAGTCTTTAAGGGTGACAGTTGAATGGTCTCATTTGTAGACTACGCTACAAAATTGCCACGGGTTAATTATTAAAGCGGTAATTACCTAGGTTATTTCAGTATTGAAAAATGAAGCTTTCGTCAGCTTAAGAGCTTTCTTGTATTCGGTAACCACGGCTGATAAGCTGTCCAAGTTTCTTGAATACCGGTTAGTTTTGCAGAGCGAAAATACGTTTCTTTTTTTCTTTTTACACAGCCTTTTTAACGATTGAATGAACCATGGCGATTGCCAGTTAGAAGCGATGACTATGCGTGGAACGTGTTTCTGGATGAGCGATGAAACTTTTTCTTTGAATGAGTTTCCAGTTAGTACTTCACAGAGCGATCATCAAGGCAAGTAATCATCTAAAAAGGCAGGAGAACTCATGGTTAATAGCTTCAAAATCAGCGAGTCTACAGTCAGGGATATACTTTTTCTGGCTACTCTTGTGGGGCATGCTGCAGGTCAAAGAAAAATAAAACATTAAGTAATAGCTTAGCCTCGGTAGGTACGATATAGGATGGAAGAGATCAGGCGTAGTGGTGAGTACTAAATCCAGGATATTAGAAGTAGTAGACGAAATTCGAGGGGCCTGTATTACAAGCAGTTGAAATCATTCCACAAATTAAAAACTATGTCGCCTTCACTGGAAAAAAGACGACAATAGGAATGCACATTAGAGGCTATTTTATTAGAGAAATTGAAGTTACCTAGCAAAAGGAACGTCCTATTCGGATACCGCACTGTAATCAAACCGATGGCTTCATGAAGGTCGTCAGCAAAGGTGGGTGAACAAGACGGCTGACGCCCGACATCAATTTCTTAGAGCACGTTCGTATTTCAAGCAAAACAGTTCTAAAGCGTTAGTAAGATGGATAGGAAAGGACAAAACAGGGCATCAGAGACTACTATGATGACACCTCCGCCACACCGCGAACCCCTACCACTAGGATTATTGTTGTATTTTTGTTAGAATAGAACAATTCGCTGCTATAAATCTTCGCAGATAACCAGGTTTCAGTAAGACAGGTCGGCGTCAGAAGCATCGATAGCAGAGCAGAGATCGTCCCGTTTCGTAAGTATCTTTCGAATATTTGTGAATGAAAGCGATAGTTGATTATTCACCTTGAACCGGTTATTCACCGGTAACTCCGCTGCCGCTCGCGCAGTGCTATTCACTGGCGTTAGACATTAGACAGTTGGTACAAGGAATCAGATTTGACCGATGGCGCTAAGGCGCTAAATATTTCACGCAGGCAATCATCAGAGAGATTGTATAGTGTAGCACGCTTTGTGTGCAGCTTGCTGAAGTGAAGCTTGAAAGTTAAACGTTGAATTCTGCCAAATTCGACCAGTTTTTTCCAAACCGAAACGAGCAGCGGGCGAATATTCATCCTTAACGGTAATATTTTTTTCCCTTTCACCTTAGAGTTATTGAGAAGTATGCGCTGTTTGAGCTTGAAAGAAGAGAATTTGACAACAATTGGCCAGCACTTATTCGAAGTATACCCACCGAGCCTGTGTGCTCTCTCAATCAATATTTCAGAGTGTGACGTTTTCAAGCAGGATCAAAGCATACTGACCAGCTTTACCTCTCTGACTGAGCCCAGGACTCTGATTGGGTGTTGGACAGGCCATAATATAGAATGTCGTTCCGCCGCTGCATCTCTTCAATCTCAGCTTGCTTAGAGAGCGGTTGAACGTTTTCACCCTTAATTTGGTGAAACCACTAAGCGAAGGCGCTGTACCTCCTCCTCTAATTCCCCAAAAGCGACCGCTTTGCGTTCAACTTCCGTTCATCTTTTGTCGATATTTGTTAGACTTTCCTGAAAATTCGCCTGTTAAGGCCATCAACAGACTTCAATCGCCCGGTCTTTTTCCATTCTTGTTCGTGTGCTCACAGTTTGTAACATGGAAAACACACCAAATTTCTTAGACTGAGGATCAAGAAAAGGGCCCTGTAATTGGGTTTGAGATCTCGTGCTAGGCCCAGGGTTAAGCTCAACATCCCTGGACGACATAACCAGTTGGGTTAACGTGAAAGCACTCATGGAACGTGCAAAACAAAACTGCTGGGCGTGAGAGTTTTGTTTGACTGGCTAAACCAACGACAAGTTCCCCAATGCCCTAGAGCTGCAACTAAGTCTAGAAAGTGACCAATTTTGAAAACGCCCCCAGATTTAGGCCGAAAAACGTTTACGCAACAATCAACCGCCGATATAGATTTACCTGATATTATTACATCGACTCGCTGAAGAGCCAGTGTAGTACAAAACGTAGAGCGTAAGCCATCCGTATAAAAAGAAGGAATACAGCACACACGGCGCCAAGTGTCTGTCTCGTCTCCCACTTTGCCTCCTTATCTGCACCGAGCTAAGTTTTCTCTTCTGTTGATTGTCTGATTGCTTCATTGATTCATTCATGAGGTTGAACATTCCAAAGCAACGCTGTGGCCATGACGGAGGATTTAATGGAGGTCTCCGGATAACTTGTTGTACCCACCCCTTATGTAATACCCCTGAAGTCAGGGGTCTTTAAGGTAAATAAACTGAACTGAACTGAACTGAACTTTTTGGCAACCTGAATTTTTTAACGCACGCCTGATCTATGCATACGAGAATTTTTGAAATTTACACCCATCACCCATCGGAATGCGGCCGCTGGGGCCGGGAATCGAAGCTACGACTTCGGGCTCAAGGTTAGGACATCAAAGCCACTGCGGTATACCGTGGCGTGGATGCTCTGTTCTGTTTGTTATACTTGGGTTCCTGTGGACTATTCATGTATAAAGCACGTTGGTTATACCTTTTCTCTGCCATAACTATAATAATAAAATAGATTTAAAAATGAGAAATACCAATGAAACAAATGAAGATATCGTCACAACCGAGAGTTCACTTGACGTCCTTCCATATAGCACTAACGGCATGACAGTGTGCAGTCCTGACCGATAATCTTCACCCGATATGTGCTAATAGGTGGGCCCCCGCTCCAGAGCAGCCTGCGCGATGTGATACAAAAGCGCGCCATAAATCGATATCCCTTCTATGGAGGACAGAGTTGAGGTTCAGTTTAGCGTGCCGCGTGATCATCGGCGCGAATCGTATCTCTAGCACAGCTGACTGGCATTGCCTGACGCTCAGAGGGACGAGAAATGCCGGAGTAATGTCAGTTATCTCGTTGGAAGCGAGGTCCAGTTGCTCACTGCACCGGGACTGCATTTCGCCCATTCGTTGGCAAGTTGCTAGACGCCTTTGATTGGGTTGTTTCCCGATGTTTCTTTCGAGTCGGGTTGTTCATTCCTGCCGGAACGCTATATTCATGGCGCACAATAAGTGGCGTCAGGGAAGCAAATCCGTTGACAGATCTATCTTTGAAGTGAATCCGGCTCTGACCCAAGCCCACGGTTGTCTTTATGCATGCGTTGGGCCGCTGCATTATGCGATTATTGCAGAGCCGTATTTCAGACGAAGTGTCGCTGGCGTATCATATTGCGGGATGTCAAAAACAAGCAGAGAGTCCTCAGTAATGTCGTTTTTGTCTGCAAGGCGGTGATAACTTGAGGCGGTACCGAGAAAGTTTGAAAAAGCGGCTGCAACAGCTTCAACGTCTCGTCATTCATTACAGTGTCCTGGAGAAATCATACCACAGAAAAGCGCTTTACAATGTTGTAGTTTTTTCACAAAATATATGCAATTGCAAGCAACTGATACTTTACGGCACTTTAGAGAACTGAGTTTTCGGCTAATATGGCGGTCTCGCCATGCAAAAGCTCCTAAGAGCCATGTGCATGCCAGAAAGTATTTAGCGTTAAAGCAAGTATGGGTTTTCGCAGTGGTGACATGCCTGCCAGTCAACATTAAACGAAGCCTTTAGTCTCAAATAAATGTTCCATCACCGTGACCAACCATGTACTTTTTTTTACTCGACCCGCTTAGCTTCGAATATTTGATATCTACATCGCTTGTTATCGGTGCTTCGAGTGAGGATTGCGTGGTGTGCGGAAGCCGAGAAACAACGTTGCCAGCCCTCATTATACCATATGTGCCAGTACGAATGCGTTTGAATTGGATTTGCACGACATTTAGACGATCCCATCGTAATTTTATGCACTCTCCATAAGCATGCTGTGAGTTATCATTAGCACCAGCTGATATAAATGTGCAACAAGAACGAAACCTATCCGAGAGATCTCCCACAGTTCCTTTCCTCTCTCACCCGAAGCATATCCTATGCGCCCAAGTTTTCTGATCCTGATCCTTCTCTTAAGCACCGGACGACCTTAATTATGGTTTTCTTCCCTTTGCACACATGATAGTATCTGATAGATCGTAGAACAGATATAGACACATATAGAACAGACAACCAGCAGTTCTCTGTTCTGCCCATAACGTTGCCTGCCTAACTCCGGATAACAATATAAATCAGAATACCATCCCACGATGGCTGGCGGAATCGCTTCTATAGTTTCGTTTTTGATCGCTATGCCACCTGTTGTATTGCAGACGTACAAAAAAAAAAAAAAAACGTTTCCAAAATGCCTTACATCTATTAGCACACGCGCGTATTTTCACGCGCTGTTATTCAACTGAATAAGCGAAAGATAAGAAATCCTTACAAAGTTGTCCTTTTCCCTTGACTCCGTGCCATTCATGACCATGTGAATAAAACGTGATCGTTCTTGCGCCTGCGCTCATGGTGTCGGCGCGCGTCGCGGCCTTATCAAAAATAATTGGCAATAGTGTTTACTCGGCAACAATGTTGCGCACCTCGAAACAAAGGGAACATTTTCAATAACGCAGAGAAGCGGAGAGCTTATAAAAAATCGCACTTTGTGGAACTGCGCGAATTTACTGCCTGAAAAGTCTAACTCGGGTGGAAAACGTGGTACTTTTTGACGGTTTACACAGAGACTAGCGTTAGCGCAAATAAAAGCAAAAAAAAAATATAGAGAGAACACACGCACAATATATCAATTACAGCGATAACGCGCGCAAACGCGTGCAGTAAGCGGGAACGGACAAAAGCAAGGAGGAATCAACAGCAGCCTCCTCCCCTACTGATGATGATGATAAGTGGTTCTTGAGGGAAAGGGAAAGGTTGGCGCTATCTTCTGCAGCCCTTGAGGGAGCACGGCTCAGCGCCAACGGGGAGGGGTAAGTGAACTGAAGGAGAAAAAAAAATGCTTTCCCTCGTTCTCTGTTCCATTGGTTACAGCATGGTCTCCGAGACTTGCGCACTCCGGCTGGTTCTGCTCGAGGAAAACCTGCGGGCGCGCGCATATCTCGGAGGCAATGATTGCAGCAAAACTGACGCTTCCGATGCCTGCAGTCCGCAAGGGGTGGAATTAGCGCTGCTGGCGAAATAGGCGAGACAACAGATGAAGGTTTAGATTCCGCGCTGTGGTACGTGTAATCCATGCTTGGGTCTGCGTAAGCGTGGGCATAAAGCAGTCGGCTAAAATACCCAGTCAGCGCGTTCTCTTCGTCTGCTCGCGCGTTACAAGTATTGCAAAAGAACCTTCGCTATCATATCTCTGCAGACATTGGATATAAAATCGTTGTCTCTGCAGCAGAGAGGGAACACCTGTTGAACGCTGAATGCCAGTCCGGATTCGCGGAAAACAGCATATTCATAGGCCAGGCCTAGACTTCTAAGTAGATTTCCACCCGTATGTATTTAACCTAGTAGCTTTCATGATACAGCCCCACCAAGCGAACACAATCGCACACGGGAAGGTATTACACATTCCTCTAACGCACTCAATAGGTGTATTTAATGTCAGCGCAAGAGGCGCGCGCCGGCATGCGTTTGGTAGCAGCGAATGCTGAAATTCCTATAGTCGCGCTATGAATCGCGGCGTGGTATTCGCATGTAGGGATAGGCTGTGCTTGTGTGTCAGCGCAGAACGTGGTTTTTTAATGACTGCAGCAACACCTGAAGCTTGCGGTCGGCAGTGTTCAGTGCGGTTGTGAACTAGCGTTACCATGAAGGGCTGTTGAATACCTTGATTGATAACGGAGACGTTTTTCAAACGTCAATAGTTCGGTTTTATTATGCATGCAAGCTACACATGTCTGTGTCAGTGGCAGCTTGGTTTTATTTTCAGTACTCCGATTTGATTTCAGGCTACC
This sequence comes from Dermacentor silvarum, assembly GCF_013339745.2. Lineage (NCBI taxonomy): Eukaryota > Metazoa > Arthropoda > Arachnida > Ixodida > Ixodidae > Dermacentor > Dermacentor silvarum. Next base: position 36,223,718 of record NC_051164.1, on the reverse strand, counting down.
TGCAATCCAGCAAATTTCTATGTAACAAACTTTTAGTTGTGTCACGAGAATTGGTACATTGTCCGCTATTTGTATACGAGATTCCTGCATTCTTTGGCCAGAACAGGATCACTAAAATATTCTCCAATTTGTGGTCCATATTTTATTTTTATTTTATACCGGGTATTCAAAATCAAGCTTTACGGAATTTTCAAAAATCGCCTGTGGCAGGTAGCATAACTCATATCGCTGAGCTGGGCTATTCGAAGAGGCGGACATTAGTATCTCGATAAATCGAAACACATATCCAACTAATCAACTAAAATTCACTAATGAACTTCTTAGTTTGTTACTTTATCACAGAAATAGCAATTTACGAATTGTAGCCGGTGAGTTAGCAAGACGCATCCGCGTGAAGTTAATTTCCAGGATGACACCAGTGTCGAGATAATATTTCCCAAAGTGTGGGACGAAATACATGGTAGTTCCAGTTACTTTTGTGCTTCAATGTGTAAAACAGCATTTTGATAAAAAAGTAAGTGGAACAACAGTGGATGTTTACGACGAGTTTGATGGTGCATATCTCCGAACTGGTGTCATTCTAGAAATTCATTGCAAGTGGTTACGCCTGACAAGCTCACCGGCTACAATTCGTAAATTGCAATATGTGTCGTAAAGTAATTAGAAAGAAGTTACTTCGTGAATTTTTGTTAATTAGTTGAATATGTGTTTCGATTTCTCGTGCTGCTATGTCCACCTCATCAAATAACCCAGTTCAATGATAAGAATTATGCCACCTGCTGCAGGCGATTTCTAAAAATCCCGTAAAACTTGAAAATGAACACCCTGAATATGAGTGGGAGGCGTAATGCCTATTTGTAGGAGTATATTCTAGTGTACTAGCAGCAACATATTTTCAGTGGTCATGTGCACGGCATCCTAATAACGAGGCATAGATTAAAGTTCCTTAAGTTCAATGTTTCTGCGCAAATCAATAAAATAAGGCTACGTGCAGACAGCTAAGTATACCAATTACCTTGGGATGCCTATGTCATCAGAACCTTTACCGGTGATCTGCCATTTACTGTATACCGATTACAAAAGGTACAATATTTTTTCGCACAGCACCCGGTGCATTTAGCTTCATCAAATCCTGAAAGAAATTAATTTGGTCGGCTGAGGACTTCGACTTGAAAGTAAGATAATGCTGTCGAGAAATACGAACCAATCAAGCATAGACGGCATAGTTGAAGCAGTTCTAAAAGGACAACTCAAATCCCTAGTGAAGCAGAAGCTGAACTGGCATTAGTTGTGCGTTTCGCTGAATACCAATCTCCGTGTAGTGGCGCTCGTTCTCACACTGCGATATAATTATATACTTTTGAATAAAATAAAACTATTGCAGCCAAAAAATATATAAAAACTGCATTGAATAAGTGGTAGAGTAATCATCTCCCGTGAGCGCTCTCGCAATCCCCTCTTCATTGGCACACGTTCCGCAGGACGCGGGGTTGGGAGGTTCCTTGAAATCTCCCTTTTCCCTGATATAAATCAAGCCCACTGCCAGCAGACCCAATTCGTACACTTCATGCCCGTCTCTCCAAATGTGTTGTAATATTTCTAATATTTCCACATCATTCCGAGGCACCATAAAAAATATTATCCACGGTCACTTCGTTCCGTTAATGCCACCTTACTCCAAAATGCGTTTCCCAAGTCTCCTGTTTCACGTGATTAGAAATTCGCTCCTTGTTTCCAGCTTCTTCAGCGCCATCTCATAGAGTTCTGTTAAAAACGGTCCCCGTTTCTATGGAACTAGTATTAAATGCAGTAGTAGCTTGCGAAAGTATTTGTAATAGGCTTTCAAAAATAAAAAAAAGTAAGTTAAGTAAGTTTACGAAGCTAAATTTATGAGCCTGCCCACTTTCACCTGGGCAAGACGTGAGTCTTGATACGAAATTGAATAAATGAGTTGACTTATCTGCATTTTCTACCGTTGTTTGTTCATACAGAGGTGGTACTCTAGATAACGTCAATTTCGCCATCTTGTCAGCTCTGATTGGCCCACACATCTGCTGCCGCTATTGTGATTGACTCGAAACGCCGCTATTGCAGGACGACAAACTTTAGAATAGCATTCCAGGTCTCAAAATTCTATTACTCAGTAGGCTTTCCTCAGCGAATTGAAAACTGCCCTGCGCTCGGGTTCAGACAGCTAGCAATTTAAAAGAAGATAGAAAAACGTTTAAAGGCGTTCCACCCTCTAGTCGACATCGATGAACAACAGTCTCCTGAACCAGTTGGAAGGGAGATTGGGGCATGAACCCCTAGCTTGGTATGAAATATAAATTTATTTTGAGCTGCGCTGGAGCTACGGTAGGTTGCTCTGAACTAGAGGTTCAGAACAACCAAACGTTAACAAGTTGTTTTCACCCCACAAAAAAATCACGTACACGTGACGCCTTCCACATCCGCCGTCAAGGCCGTGAGGGATGGCACTGGTTAACACTCCCAGGTTTAGTTGTAACAGCCAAAACATAAGTATCTAAGAAAGTGGGTGGGACAACGGCACCGCGTTAGCACAATTGGTGAGAGCATCGCGCGCGTAATGCGAAGACGTGGGTTCGTTCCCCACCTTCAGCCAGTAGTTTTTTTTCATCCATTTTCCTTGCCATTAATTTGTCGTTTATTTAATTCAATTATTAAGTACAAGCTTTTTCCCCTGTGCTGTTCTTGGTGTCTTTGTTCGCGTCTTATAATGTCATGACATACCCAGTGCCATCGCATACCTAGTCGACCCAGCTGCATATGCCATCTACACGTACGCGTACCCAACGTACCCAGTACCATAACCATACAGAATGTAGCATGCACCCAGTGGCAGATACCCCGTGACCCCGTGACACTTATATTTAGCCGGCACTATATCTCCGGGATCGGTCCTCGAAAGTTGTTGGAAGCGCACATACCCCACAAGAAAAAGTGAACGTATCTTGTCAACGAAGCCTTCGTGTTTAAAATAATGCAGCAAATTGCCAAGCCGAATTGGCCTCATCAATTAAAGCATGCATCGCGAGAACGCCACGCATTCGTTGATTTACAATCTTAGCGTTGTGAAGAACAACACGTGCTGGTGGCGAGATTGTTGCGGTTGTTATATGTCATGAAAAATATTTTTGCCCATACACCCTCCTCAGCAAGCACGAGATGTTTCACGTACCCCCCTGCTGCGGTTTGCAACCCTACCCCCCACTTACGATCCTATAAAGCCTACCCAATATTTTTTTTCTCCCGTGCAAATGGGAGGCGGTGGCTGAAAGGGGCAAGTCTTGTGCGATTCATGCCCCACACGCTGTTTCCGCTCTCAATCACACGAGAGAATGGCATTTCAACGCGGCATGTCAAACGGAACATGAATATTTCAGCGTATGTACTGGTCAAGTGAGGAACTGACGCGTTCCTGCTCGTGACGCAGTTGTTGATTTCTATTATGTAAGCGCCATCTTTGTTTCATGGAAATCACAGTACCGAAAGTCCGTTTTGTTACCCGTGTGATGATCACCTTCATTTATTCTAAGCAATGAGGAAAATACAATACGACATTACACGAAGAGAGATTACAACTCCAGAAAGAAATAGCTATATAGAGCTAGAATAAGTAAAGGAGATCGAGATTCGTTTCACTGCATACAGAATACGAAATCCGCAACGCACTCATGAAGACAGCTGAAAAGAAATACAAAGCTAGCTACGATACGTTATATATATATATATATATATATATATATATATATATGTGTGTGTGTGTGTGTGTGTGTGTGTGTGTGTATGTATGTACCGGCACGCAGGCGAGAATGGTACAACTATGAGGTAATACGTGCGTATAACATTGCAAAAATATGAGCACACGTTGCTCAGTGCACAATTCTATAGAGTTCTACCCGCTGTGCCATTGTGCACTCTCGCAGACTGCGCAATGCATTGTACTACAATCCGCATTAATGTTGAGCGCAGTACATGCGGAGCGTGTAAGTTCTGAAAATTGTGAAGTGCAGCATTTCATTTCTTAATAATTGTTTATGAAAAAAACACAGCGCTAAAATATATTGTTAGTACAATGTTTGTAAGATCTGCATGTTTTGTGTAAAATGACGTACACCAAAGAGCTAGCGTCATTGGGACCGGGCAAGTACTCGTCGGGGTTGGCGCTTGTCGCCACAGCATACTTCCCTGCGATGCAGTCAGGTCGGCACCGCGCCCATTCGTAAGCTTTTAACTCGGGAATGCAAACATACGTAAATTCGCCCGAACTTGTGGTTAAGTGCACGCAATGAATATGTTGCAGCACATACAAAAATAAGTATGTACTTTTTGCACATAGTATGCCGTAATACGCGCCTTTGTAGGTCACGGTGGAAACGCAATCAAGCATTGAACAGTGCGTCGGTTTGAACGAACTGAGGTTTGTGTTGTGAAAAGATGGGCACGCTACTTTCACTGTAGAATCATAGACCAATTTAACTCTCGTGTTTGTCGCCTGAACGCGCGATTCCGATTAGCAGTGCCAAAAACGTGTGCTATGGCGCTTTTCTACGACGTTCACACGAAACAGGGGCAGTGAGAAATCTGCGGACCACTTCTTTTTTATGCAATTCACAGACGATTAACACTGCAAGTTGGCACACTGCACAATGACTTCATGAAGCGTAAATATAACGGCACCGTTTCGGTATCTCTGAAGCCGTGAAGTGCGAGAATTTCCGTCCAGCCAACACTCACTGCTGCAAGGTTATCGCGAGAGAGTAAGTGCACAAAATAAACGCAAAGGGAACTCACTTGTCCATACGTGCTGCTTTCGGTACACGTCGCCCAGCGAAGTGGTGTTTGTATCACAACGGGCTTGCAAGTAATGACGTCAGTATATCCAGGGTTGCGACATTCTCCGCTTGTTCAGTAAACACGACGACGTAGCATCCAGCCCGGTTTCCAGGAGCGAAGACGTGATTTGGCGTCAGCGACCTGGTGCTCGTAGTCGCCGCAGGTTTAGCCGTTCGATCGCAGCTACGTGACGTGCGACCGGGGCACGCGTCTTGGCCGCGCGTGCACCGGATTGCTGCAGCGACGCGTATACGACGGCGCAAACTGTAGCAGCCGCAGTTGAGGAGCCGCAAACGCTCATAGAGATAGAGCTCGTTGTTAAAGGACAGCCACAAGTAGAGAGCTCTGCGCGTAACGCGCGCGAGTGTTTCAGCAAAGCACAAATAAAAGACGTGAACGACAGAGAGAGGGAAGGTCCGCTTAGAGATGGAGGGGCGTTGATGCAAGCAGCGTGAACTTAAATTGGCGCGACAGTCGGCGACGCCAGTAAAAGGAGGGAAAACATCCGGCGGTCCTGGTTCGTTAGAGCGTTGTTCTGGGTCTCGTCTGTGCTTTCGCTCCAGTTGGCGCCAGATTTCTGCGCCGACGCAGAGCGGGCATGATTGTCGAGACACCCTGTGCTTGATGTATACTACAGCTATAGCAGGCGTCGCCTACGCGGGTTGGTGTCGTTGCTTGTGCGAGAGTGTTTTGACGTTTTCGTAGCTTTTATCGCTTTGCGCATTCGTTGCGTGCGTTTGCGAGTCGTTGCGAGAACCATTTAGGCTTTTATTCCCTTTCGGCTTCATTTTTGTCGACTAAATCAATGCTTAATTCCTTACTTGGTATCACGAACAATGATAAATAGACCGTTAAATCTCCACTAACAATGCCTCACGCGTTTGAATGCAACTGAATGTGTGGCAAATTTACGACAACATTCTTTCACTTTATTGAACAAAGATCAAGCCATACTAATACGCTAGATAATGCCAGCTAGAAAAAAACACATTATTAGGTTTATTGAGGAAATACGCGCCTTCTGCATGTTTACTTGATCGTTATTTCCTCACCGGCTTGTTTGTTTGTAATATAGGGTGCGGCTCACTTCGTAATTTCATGACGCCTAACCATTGCTTCATGGAACTATTAAAGAAGAAAGTGCGTGTTTAAGGCGCTATATATTACTCCGCGTTTATGCAGTTTATAGAAAATGACCGAACTTTGTGATAATTCATTACAAATCAGGGCCCGAATTCACATAAACTTCTTACGCTAGAAGTTTTCGTAAGGAAGAAGTTTAGCCAATCAGGATGCCAGAGATATCATTAGTGATGGCGGCCAGCCAATGGCAAAGCGAACTTACGAAAGAAAAGCTTTGTGAGTCTGGCTACAGATGTGTATGAGATTACACCCGTGAATGAGGCAACACGTTCAGAACATGTTTGCCGAAGTGTTTCGAAAAGAACTAATGTGAAATTGAACATCACAGCGCGAGTTAACTAACGAATGCATTTATGTGCTCCAGCAAGGTTTAGCAGAAAATAATAAAATAATATTAAGGGATAGAACCAAACCTAAGGGTCCCAAATATTAAGAAAAAAAATTTCGGAAGCTGCGTAATTCTGTCCCCAAGCTTAATGCGTCATGAAATGCATTAGGGATGACTGTGAAATCCTTACATAAATGGTTGTGCTATTTCATTTCTTACTGTGACAAGAGCGAACAGCAAGAAACGAAAAAAAAAAGAAAGCAAGCTTTCATTGCTTGCTATGCTTGCAAGCCTTGGTCCGTCGCCTGAAGGATTGACAGCGTGATGTACACTGAGTGCCAAATATGAAAGGGCACACCGAAAGTTTGTGCAAAGCAGTTAATTTTTCTTGCGCATGCAAGTAATGGCGGGAAAATTGCACGAGGGGGATTCTTCAACAGTAGAAAAACACAACAAATAACAGCAGGACAAATTCATTCTGACTTGAAGGTTGGCAAGAATCGCTGTTTGAACACATGCAAAATGTTCCCTTTCGTTATGGCAGTGAGCGTCCCCACCATCATCTCATCGCAGTTTTGTCATGAGACTTTTGTGAGCTTTAATGCAAGTTTAGGCCTTGACGAGAACTACACAAGATCTACACTTGGTCTCACCGTTGTCTCATGCGCTGCCTAAAATAGGCAAAGGTACTGCCGCTTATAGTTTCAATTACCCATACACCCTCATAAATCAAGCAAATTCTATACCATTTGCTACCCTGTTTCCGCGGCTCTCGTGCGCGTGTTAACGAGAGCTGTGCGTCGAACGCAGCATCAACGAGAGAAGTCGTTTGTACTTTACAAGAACATTCGAACTGCGCCAACTGCCCAGGCACGCTAGTGCTATCGCAGTCACAATGCATTGGTGTGTGTGTATGCGTGCGTGTGTTGGCGCGCACGCGCGCGCATGTGTGTGTGTGTGTGTGTGCGTGTGTGTGCACGGACGTTACGTCTGTTTGTTGCTATATTCGTTTCTCCTTTCTTTGTCTGAAACGCTTTCATAGTTTGAGCCACATCTGTAAATGAGGAGGAGTTGGTGGTTCTTTAACAAGTGTCAACGTCTCCTTCACCACACATAACAATTAATTAAGTTCAAACAGCTAAGGAAAAGTTCCTGCTTCCGAATATCGATGCAGGCGTTCTTTTTTTTCTTTGCAGTTGTTAAATTATTTCACAGCCTACCCTTGTGTCTGTTTTAAGTAACAAGTGTGAACAACGCTTTGGAAACCTTTAATAAATTCTGCTTGGTAATAATGTTCTTGACGTTTGAATCGACATTCTACCCCGTTCAGCGAAGAAAGCTTAAATGCAGGATGGTAAACTTCTTCATAAATTTAAAACCTAATTAGCGGATTGTAGGTTTTTACTTGCGCTGCTTTTCTTGCTTGCAGTAGAGCTGATGCATTTTTTTTCTTTATTTTCCTATACTGAATGTTTCCTCCCATTGTGCGATCGCTTCCAAGAAGCAAGCCTTCATCTAACGCGAAAACACGTTCCCTCGTCGCGAAAAAGACGACACAGCGAACAAGAGCGAAATTCGGCCGTGGAAGCCGACCTTAAGGCTGGGGGTCAACTCTCGTCAAGCGGATTATACAGACGCCGGAGGCTGGAGGCATCGAGTTTCGTCCTTGAATCCGACCCGGCTTTATTGGACAAAGAGGGTCGCCTGGCGAGACGTCAGTGGGTGTTTTTGTTCCTTCTCAGTTGCAGACTGATGTCTTCCTCTCTGTCGTCTTCTTTTTCGTCTTGTGTGTATATCGCCCCCGTTTCCACAAGCTTCGGGCGTGCAGCCTTCAGCAGTATCTGTTTCGAGGACCTCTTTGGACGTGCACGGAATTTCATTCAAGCGAGGTATTTCTGCAGAATGTAGAATGAAAAGCGAAAACCGCGCATCGGGGACGAAAGGAAGTGGACGGATTGGGCCCTCCCATAACGAAAAGCATTGCGAAATAACGCCCTAAATTGGTGAGATGCTCAGAGTTCAAACGCATAGCTTCAAAACTTCCGGATGATGATGATTACGATGATTTTAATGTTGGTAGTGAAGATGATGATGATGATGCTTACTGACGCCAATGTCTTTTAAACGGGGTGGCGTCAAATAACCTTCTGGCCTGCGTGAACTATGCCGATTATTCTTTCAAACATCTATTGCATACTGACATTTTGCCGATTCCGGTGTTGTAAACCCCGGCGCTATATCTTCCTTGACTTTTTTCGCCAATACTCTATATGTTCCTTGCTTATCTCGACCGCTGACAAGTTAACGCTCGCTCCAGCTTTGAACTCCAGGCAGGGGGCGCCCCTTGCGCCTTGCACTGTGTGAATATCTTTACTTCTATTACAACTTGGCTGAATCGTCGCCGAATATATTCTGCAGCAGACGCATGCGATCCACCGCCACTAGGTGTGTTCTGTGCTTCTTAAACACAATAACAGGCATGCTCAAAAGAAGGTGCATACCGGAACAAAGTAAAAAGAGCTGAAATGGCACCCACCGAGCGTTTTGTCCGTATAATCGCTCATGTGCCTGATATTACGAAAATAATAATAAATAATAACTGGCCACAACAAAATTAGTTGGTGGCTCCGTATTGCGAAGCATTGTTGTTTGGTGGTAAAAAGGGCACTTACGAACTGTGGTAATTTCCTGAAGCGATACGTACGCCGCAAGTTGTGAAGATAAATGTTTCCATCATAGTTTATTGTTGGAGATGATTATTTTGTATAATTATACAATTTTTATTTCTGAGAGTATGTGAAGTTATACATATATGCATCCCGTGACATGACTACTCTATGTCCATCGATTCACTGATTGTAGTTTAGACCATATTTGAGCGGCGAATGACTGTCGGCTTCATTGGTGGATTCACCGCTTAGGGTGGAGCATGCCAAACGTACGTTATTTCAACCGAGGTGCGCTGTATTTATATGCGTCAAACCAGAGCGGATGTGTCAAGCTATAAGTGACTGCACATTGTTTCATCGGCGCTTCACTGGGTCTGAAGGCCATGGTGAGCACTATCTCGACTTTTGATAACAGCTGTGTGCTACAAATGAAACCTGGGGCACTATTTGAGAAGCTCTTATTATAGTCTTCACTTCCCTCGGGATTGGCCCACGAAAACTGTCACATACGTGACTGGAAAAAAAGAATACTTGAAAGGCAAAAATAAGCAAAGAATGCTTCGCATTAATGTTTAGAGTCTGCACGTCGCTTGTGCACTTGAAGTTTTAATGCCAAAGACAGCTATAGGTGTCGTTATTATGTGTTTTGGGTGCTATGTGCTACAAGAGTGTTGTTCTATACGAATTCCTGGCAGTACGCAACTTTTTTTTCACCATCATGCGATCGTCATATGCAATTTGTGTTTCTCTCGTACACTCTATTCACACTCTATTTTATTTGTTTTCATTGTTTTATTTTTTATGCCGAGGACTGCAGTTATTTAAGTCATGGATCACTGCGAAAACATCGTTTGCATATGATTTACAACCGAAAAGTCGAGCCCCTGGAATCCCCCTATTGTTTAGGCTATTTGAATATTATTGTGGCCCAAATTTCACATTATAATATGTAGAATAGGCATGAAGGATGCTAAAAGGCAGAGCCGCATATAACTATCGAAAAATATAATGGTACAAGTCTCCCTCGTAGATCGTGCTGTGCACGAAAGAGCCGTATGCTATCTCAGGCCTCGACGTCTGGAAATGTGGCCTTCGCCGCACTTCTATTCCGTTTGTGCGCAGTACACACCGGGGAGCTGCTCCACACATCCTTGCATTTCCTGTCGCGGGGCAGACCCGACGCCTATATGCTCCTCTGTCTTGCTAGTGCATCATCGCAGCAAGACGGACTCTGTGCCCACTTACTGCACGGAGATCCACTGAAATATGCAGCAACGACTTCGTTAGCATTCTTTGCTGCATTTCGCCTGAACTGAGCTTCTGTGCGCTCTTTCATTTTTTTTTCATTTTTTTTAGTCAGCCGTGCCCCGTTGCTCGACTTCATTATGCTCCAAGACCCCCTGTAGCGTCTCCGAGACGAAAATCTCCTTCCAGCTCAAGTGTCCGCGTAAGGTGGCTGATATCCTGCTCAAGTCAGACGCCCATGTAGTTCGATGGAAACCGGGAGTCTCTAGCCAACCTTTGTGGCAGCTATGTGAACTAGGAGCAGTATCATTGGGCTCGCTTTGAAATGCGATTGTCACGAAAAGCCGCTCAGCGGCAATTTGTTTGAGAACACTTAATTTTCTGACATGAAATTGCAGCATAAATAGAGAATGAAGCAAGAACTCCAGAAGCTAGAGCGCATGTAAGTACACCGAGCTATCATGGTACGTACATGAATTGGCAACGACAGCTTTCCTTATTATTGCAGCCTGACAATGAAGGCAGCCTGAAAGCTCTCATTTAGCACGTACAGTTGGACGTTGCCATGCCAAGTGCAAGCGGTTATCCGATTAAGCTAAAAATTGTCCGAAAAATTACCCCAATAAACTAACGTCATGAAGATGGAACTTGGAGGGACGGGAGGTGACGAGCCATGGGGGGACGGGAGGGAGGGAGGGAGGTGAGGTGACGTTTAGCTGCGGCACCAAATGCGTATTTAGATAAAACGTTGCGAGGTGAGAAGGTGGTAAATACTTCCGACGTTGCTCGACGAGTTTCCCGTTCTGATCACGTCGAAAACCTCCTAGTCGCCCCCAGAGGCCCTGACAACAGTCACCAACACCGCGTGCGTTCGGTGCGAACGCGGGCAAAACGCCAATGGCATCGACAACAGTTTTGCGCGTTGCTGGTGCTGCTGAATGTCCAAGTTTATACAGCTGATAAAACCTTACTCCGTATAGCTCACAACTAAGTTGCTATCTCCATTGATGCTTCGCCTTTCGGGTTAAACTGCCACAACTTTTTTAGCTGCATGCATATGTCAGGCTTTTTTTTTTCTTTATTGCCTTTATTCAATTCACACAGAAATACGCTGTACAAACATATCAGCACATCAAGGGCTGAAAAGGGGAACAATCAAACTCGGGCATGTACATCAACCCTTCTAACCTAGGAAGCCAGTCTGGTTCGGGTTCATGAAGTTTATACACTTGAACCATTCTGCTAACAGATTCGCGAAAGTAACTCCTTATTGGCCGCGCGTCAATATCTGCATGACGATAGGCATTTCTTGACAACCAAATACTATGTAGGCCCAGGAGCATTATCATGTCGAATGGGATGCCTTCGTCGTTATTGACCGGTAAAAATCTAATGCCGTAGCTATCTATAGGTAAGTCTTTCCTTTCTTATATGACATGCGGTATACGCGGGTTATATTGTCACACCATTCTGTCATTACTGTTGCTCATACCTTGTCTTGCGTTCTTGGCAAAGCTATTCCTCGGAATTTTGAGAATGACAATCCACAAACAAATGTCATGAAACAAAACACCCAAAGCGCATGCCTTTCATGTTAAATCTTCTCAGACTCAAATATTAAAGGTATAAAAAAATGTGGTTGATCCGTCTTATATAGGAATCGGTATAGAACACGAAAGTGAAACGTGTCTTCACAGAAGTAGTGTAATGTTTATTGCACATTGATATATAATGTCTATTGGTGTTTTGTGGCTAAAGCGCCCTTAGGCGTTGATGCACCCACGCTGACGCCTGGTGGAACGTCTCCTCCATCACGACTACCAACGTCGATGACCATGAGCAACCGTCGTGCATATGGAAGCTGCACTACGCTGCACACGCTAGCACAATGCGAAAGACGAAGCACGTAACTGACACACTAATACAACGCGCAAGACAAAGCACGTAACTGAATCGTCACCGAGTCAAATCAGCGCGTACAGCGCGTCGTAATTGCAGCCTCCGCGATCAACTTCAGAAACATTTTCAGAGCTAATTGCGGAGGCTACGCTCCGCTGTGCTGAGTACGGTGAACGCCACCTAGGTGGCGTTGGTAGTGCTTCTTGATGCCAGCGTCCCTTCGAATGCTGGCATCGAGGCGTCGTAGTGCTGAGACCACTGAAGCGTTCACTGTCGGTGCGCGTTAGTGTCATAATGCAGTACTTCTCTTTTCTGCTCGTAGGCGGCGGCACCGCCCCGAGCAAGAGCGCGGGTACACGGAGGAGTGTTAGATATATAAGGCGCGTCTGTGTAGCTCTCTGCAAATGCGTTTGTGGCGCAATGGCTTAAACGCTCGGCGATCTATCGTCGCGGACCGAGAGGTCGTGGGTTCGATTTCCAAATTTTGCATGTTTGTGGAACTTTTTCTTCTGGTTTCTTTCTTTGTATTATGTTCGTGTACATTGTAAGAACGTCATTCCGTATTTCCGTATGACGTATTTCCGTGACGGAAATACGTCAGTGAAGTCTTGGTGGACCCCGGCATAAAACCCTTTCGTGTTAAAAAAAACACGGAAACCTGAAAATTATGCAATTTTTTCGGCGTGGCTGTGCAATATCTCCGGGATCGCCCTACGTAAGAGGCCGCGTTTCTACCACAAAGCTCGCCTTCGTGCATAGCGTTCGCCGCCAGTGTTTCCTGGTAACCATTACGGTTGCATAAGCTGCAGTTGTCGGGAAGCGTGAGAAGCAGTCAGGGATCTTTGAATGCTATCGCGTTCCACTCTTCAAAGCGAAGCTTAAGCGACCTCCAATTTTTTTTTACTTTCTTCGTGTGTTAATACTTACCCCTTCCCTGTTCACCTGTGTAGGTAGAAAATTGGAATTGACGATTCATGTTTATTCTCCCTGCTTTATTCCATTCTGCCATATCTACTTCATATCTAGTACACATAATCGCGTGAGTGGAGCATAAACTGGTAATAAATTTCTCCACATCTAAGTAAGTCAGGCAGCCTTACAGCTCATCAAAAAATGATGGAAACAGACCTGCCAAGACAGGTCTCGCAGCCCGGCTGCAAAAAGAACCTTCAAGCACACCGTTTCTATGTGTTGTCGATCGTGAGAAAAGGAACTGAGGCTCTCTATTGCACGCATAGACGTTGCAATCAGTGCAGGAAAGAAAGAAGAATAAAACCGGGCTACGAAAATCAAACGCAAAAGAGGCAGATGGCCCCAGAACGAATCGATCTCGCTTTTCCCCGCAGGCTTGCCTGGACGGCCGCCGCAATCACTTCTTGCACTCATCTCATCCATTGACCCAATACCCTGCGGTTCCTCGGTTACCATTTTCGTCTTTTGTTTTTAATTCATCATACCTTACCGCTAATGTTGTGTGGTTCTTTGTTACTGTTTTGTGTGCCTCGTGAGCGGTTTCTGTTCACTGGAACGAATTGCCTGATCTCGTTACTATGACGCCGAAGATAAAGTGCTAGCAAGTTAACACGCGACGTACCTCATCAACGTTATGTAACTGTGCCCATTATCTCAACCGACCTGTTGCCGCTGCTATTCAATTACCAACAGGCGCAACGCCACCAAACTCATGGCAACAACCGAACACATCTTGGTGTTCCTGTAGTGCTGTAGGGCGTTTCGATTTGCTGATCTTCTGTAGTTCAACGTGGTCGCGTTCGACGTAATTCGGTTATTGGTATTGCTTTTCGGACAATTATTGATAGGCTAAACCCAGTCAGACTAGTGCTGCCTTGATTAACACTCATTCTGCTTAACACAAAAACGCTCAAGCTAAGATAGATGGCACCATTTCATACCTGCTCTGCATTACGTTCATGTAATTAGAAAAACCTAAAAAGAAATGCAGTAATCGAATTGTGGGGCTTTCCTTCACAAAATTTGACAGTGGGTTATCTGGGACAATTTTCTTGCAGCCTGGTGGCACCCTTACAAACTAAAACTCAATCAGCTGTTGAAAGCTTTTCATGGAACGCTTAGTATTGGAACATTAGTACTTTTTTTCCGTATTGGCGCTCTCAGCCCCATTACTGGTTACAGTTGCACATATGTTTTCTGATTTTACTGATACAGTGCTATTACAAAACTTTATTACTTTAAATCTCGAAATTAGCTGAGATGAGTGCCTGTGTACAGCCCAACAAAACGTGTTTGCGAAACGTACAAATATTGTATAACACAGATATATGTATGAAAAAGTGCCAGCTTTTGATTAGTTATGTAAACAGATTCGCTAGAGACCAGAATGTTGACTTCTGTTTTCCTTCCATGTTGTCAACACAACGGTCTTGTTCAATAACCTGAGATAATAGCGTGATATTTACGACGAGCAGCCTTTGTTAGAAGTACGCGGGCTATTTGGTGCCTTCATCGTACAGGTAGTGCAGCTGTGTGCTGCGATTCGCGTGACGCTCACACTACAGACTTATTGAAGATAAGTAAAAGAGATCTCTTCATTGGCCGGAGGGTTTTTATTTTTGACGTATCACATGAACGTTTTTAAAGAGCCTTTATTCAGCATGGCTGTCGTAGTCAACGTAGCCCGTATACTTTTGACAAAATCGGTAAGTGAGCCACATCGGTTTGCACCACAGCAAGAACTTTACGAAAATGAAGCAAGAAAAAAATTTAGCCCCCTTTGCGGAGAAGGGTGACATACTTCCCGAAACTGCGTTGTTCGTTTTCTAGTTTTTTTGTATAAGACTAAAGCGGTTCAGCGTGCCCTGGAATAAATAAAGCAGTGTATTATATTACGCCGCTTAATAACTAGATAGTACCTTCCACGATGCTGGATCCTTGCGCATCTTTAACAGAGAGTATCAGACATTTATTTTTTAGAGGTCATTACTAACATCCCCGCCCAGCGCCTCTTCACACAGACAGCATTAAACGAGCTTGATTCCAGAACGTGTTGAAGAGGGAAATTTCAGAACCATTTCCAACTTCGTCGCTTACCCTAGTACTGCGGTTCTTGAAGTTAACCGAAATGAGTGTCACCGTCTGTGTTGTCGCGATGTGTATCGTCTTCTGTCGGTTTCAGTCGGTTTACCTTCTCTTCTTTGTATCTCTTTCTGTATTGTCACATCCTATAACGTCGCCGCGGGTATGTGCCCACCCATGAAAACGACGCTGAAGTAGCGCGCGGGTAGAACAACAGAGACGACAACGACGTTGCGTTGGCTGTTCATATAAAGTGCTTTTAAACGTGCTGTACGCCGGCTTCCACGTCTCCTACTAGGTCGTGACAATAATGCCTACTCTCGTTCTGCATTGCCTCAGGCTAGCATGTATATCAGTCCGACGAAGCGTTGGACTGATTTAGCTACATTTCCACTTTATGCCTCTTTCCCTCTTTCTCTCTCTCTCTCAGCCGTGCGCTAGACCAGATCGTCGGTGCCGCAGTGATACTTTCTAACCTTGCTAATACTCAAAGTGTGCTTCGCTAACTTGGAGCTCTTGTAGCGGTTAAGTTGGAACCAAGTAAAAAGTAATAAAATACAACGAGAAGTTATTAACATTGAAATGCTCTTTATTTCGTCTTCATACAGGTTCAGCTTGTCACCGCCAGCAGAACCAGAAAATCGTAAATAGCACGGCAGCTGGCCACCGCATGTCACTCTGACTTTCTTAGAGCCTTGTGCCACAAATCCTGCGCAATGCTGCTCTAATAAAGTGTCTTTGCAGGTTTTCGTTATCGTATTTATTTTCTGAAGGATCCTTGTTGGGCCGACCATTATAGCTTCGTATTCGTGTGTTTTCCTCGGGGACATAAAACACCCCGCTGTCTGCATTTTCTTCTAACTCAACCTTCGTGACCCATGCAGCGAGAGAAGTAATGTGTATAAAGCTTTCGCAATGTACTGTATAAACGACGGATACTAACGAATTTGCGCTATTTCGTAACCGGACGTACCAGAATTTGCTCGAGGGCGTAAAGCTGAGGTTGCTCTCATTCTTTGTTTGCATTCGAATGTTATCGGCATTCGAGCATGGAGCATAGTTCACGTAGCTATCCAAACAGCCTTATTTGTCCGCAATACGCTTTTTTTTCATACTTTTGTTTACTTTCAGTAAGAGTAACCTACCATCACAGTTTCATAGCTTCTGCGGCAAGCGCTTCGAGCAACTATCATGGGTTGAAAGTGCTATATGGGATTGCAGGCATTTATTTCCCATTAAAGTGGCAGAGGCGCTGTAATATTTTTGTTTCTTTAATAACGGCACACAGATAGAAACGTAGGGGAATATGCAAATCCGGCAGAAGCATGTTAAGCGACCAGACAATTAGGTCGAGGAAAGCACAATGGAAACAAACGGCTCTTCGTCTTTTTCAATTTTCCCGTAGAAATAACTTTGCTAAGGGTTAAACGAGCCTTTTCTTAGTATCATTCCTATGATAAGAAAAGAGGAGCAAAAATAGAGAAAAAGGTCTTGGATATAAAAGGCACAGGCTCAGTTCGGGGCACGCGGTATAATACTCTTTGACGTATATAACTGGCGTATATAACTCAACTCAGGGACTGGTAACGGTGCCACTCACGGTCATAGAGGCAAGCGTGCAACATCCGTTAAATCGCAGGCGTCACGTTGCATGAAATCATACGAGGAGACAAGCCCCCCTTAAATAGTGATATTCCCGCATATGAATGTTGCTAGCACGTGACAGGATTTTACATTAAGAAATGGAAGGTGCCGGGCGAGTCGAGAGCCTCGTTCTGCAAAAACGTGAGACGACTCGAGGGAACCGAGTGGCTCGATCAAAATTTGAGCCCCTCGTTTCCATTGATCTGGCTCTCGCAATTAAAATTGGGGGCCGGCATTGGTTCAACGCTTTACCGCGAAGCCGGATATTACCGATGTGTTTCTTTCTTCAAAGAAGCTAGCTTTCAATAAACTTATCTTAGAAATAGGGCCTGTAAAAAGTGCTGGAACTAACTTTTTTTGGCCGCAGCAAACCAGAGTTGAAATCAACTTTATTAGCGACTTTTCTCATTTGGTATGTTAAGCGAAACCATCTGTCCCGGTAGCCGTGTTGTTCCACTCAAACCACCGAAATATTGATGATGATGATGATGATATGATGATGATGATGATGACGATGATGATGATCCTTTATCATGGCTCGCACCCACTGAGGGGGATAGGCCAAGAATCGGGCGGCAGTAGCTAGCTAAAAAAATTCTTTTTGACAATGAGAAACGCAAAGTAAAAGAAAACAAAATAGTGCTTCACCATACAAACAGTTTTCTTTTTTCTCAGAGAGTGGCCTTTTCCAGCAATTTAAATTCACGCATTATCTAACCTTAGTTCTGTAAAAGCTGTGTGCAACTGTCCAGGAATAAATAGAAGCAAGGTTGATATTTAGACAAGTTGGTACGGACGCAATGCTGTTGTCTAGTTGACCTGAGTAAGTGTGGCGCATAACCAGTGGGGGGTGGCCTTGAAAGGAGGGTAGCGTTTCAAACAAGGACAAAGAAGAAGAATAAGCGCTTGCCATGTCCGTTATTCTTCGCCTGTTTTTTTTTTTTTTTGTTCTTTTTTTGACGCGCCACCGTCCCTTCACAATACATATATCGCCGGCATACCTAATTGGTTAAAATAGCAAAATGCTTTGTTTGAACCCTCTCGATTATCCAATACATCTATGGTAGACCTTATGAACACCCGTAATCATTGCAAAAAAAAAATATCTGAGGTTTAACTCTTGTAAACCTAGTTATCACGAGCGAAAGGGCTGTTTGACTTTGTTTTGCAGTCTATGCACACAGTGCTTCATTAATACACGCTTCCGCGCTTGTTAAGCTTCTCGATAACGTGCTAATCTGGTCTCCCTTTGCTCCGGTGTTTGAGCAGCCAACTTTGCCTTTGCTTGAGATTTCGCAGCCTTCCGTATAGCTATATCTACTGCATGATTGTATTCTCTTGTGCTGAAGGGCACACACAGACGGCCCAGCCGGCGCGCTTCCATGGCGATACAGAGCGACCTAGCGCCGGTGAAGCAGCCATTGAACGCTCGCCTGGTCACGTGGTACCGCAGCGGCGAGACTCCGGGCGAGCGCAGCTGCGACGCCTCTCCACAGCGGAACACGTGGCGTGACGTCACACCTGCCACACTTGCGCTCCGACGGCACGCGCTCCGGTGGCTCAAGGTAATTGCTACGCGATGAATGACCTTGCGAGACATGGCGTATAGTAGAGCGCTCTAAAAGGTTGTCAGAAGTGTGGAACTGTTGATCAACTTTGTGCATTCAAAATTTTGTCGCATTCTTTAAATAAAGGCACATATTAGTTAAGATACCTGCCAGTCTAGCGACGACGAAAGCGTTTACTGTCCCAAGAAAATTACAAGCACACTTGTATGTTTCAGAGAAAGGCCTTGACACCAAGCCTCTATCTCTTACGCTCTGTGCGCGCGTTTTCTCTATATGATGTACCCTCCGCAACACAAACGCACACAGGCACACACATTTCACCTATTCCGGATTGGGTGTTTCAGTTAAGCGCCTACAAACATCTCTCCTCTTGCATTCCTAGAATCGATGCCGTAGTTGCCAATTGCTTGCTCACCATCCTGCTTTTTTCCCACTTTTGCATTGAAGTCGCCCATTACTACAGTATACTGAGTTTGTACCTTTCTCATTGCTAATTCAACATTTTCATAAAACTGTTCTATTTCTTCATCATCGTGACTAGAGGTTGGGGCGTAGGTTTGTACTACCTTCATTTTGTACCTTTTATTCAACTTTATTACGACGACTGCTACCCTCTCATTAATTCTGTAGAATTCATCAATGTTGCCCGCTATGTTGTTATGGACTAGAAATCCTACTCCGGATTCTCTCTTATCTGGAAGCCCTCTGTAGCAAAGGACGTGGCCGTTAGTCAGCACTGTGTAAGCCTCACCCGTTCTTCTAACCTCACTAAGGCCAATAATATCCCAGGCAATACCTGATAATTCTTCAAATAGTCCTGCTAAGCTAGCCTCACTCGAGAGGATGCGCGTGTTGAACGTTGCCAGGTTCAGTTTCCTTCCTTACCTTCCATACTTGGTACCTATCTTTCTAACAGAATTTCTCGCTGTAATTCCAGCCCTCCGCAAACGAAATAAATCAGTGAGTGCTGCAGTGCTCATAACCCATTCTCTGTCTTTGTGCTTCTGCCTCACTGCTTCTGGTGACTCGTAGGTTGTATGAGCTTCAAATCATTCGTGCCCACTCATTTAGCTTTCATTAGATTGGTTAGACTGTCGGAGAATAAAGACCTATTTCTGAGCAAGATGACAGATTCGTCGACTAGGGCGTATCTAAACGGGGTGGTTATTCAATTCCTGCCATTGTGAGCGTTCATGAAAGCAGCTGGACTTCACATACAATTGACGCTGAGTAAATTTTTCACCCTGTCTCTAAGAAGCTTCGCAGATTTTCGGCACCCATTGCATCCTCGGAATAGTACAGTCTTGAAAACGCAAATACCTGAAGCATTGCCGAATACCAATCCTAAAGTTTTAGTTACTGAGAGTTGGTCTGGCACCTTAACCAAATTGCTCTCTTTGTGCAGAAGATGAGACAATTTATCGTTTTTTTTTTCATTGCTTGTCAACGATTTTGTAGTTTGCGGTAAAGAGCGTTAGAAATATCGTTCAGCCCTCTGGGATTAGATTTACCTGTTCCATATTCACTATCCTTGGGTGCCTCGACTCTTGGGCACTGCGATGGGAAGGTTTTCGCAGCCATACAGGATTTTCTTGTAAGGTCAATCTGATATAAAGTGTGAACTGAAACCTTAAATCTTATTTTTCCTTCCATCAAACTGAGTTCGATTTCGTCTATTTGCACTTTTATCATATTACTTCTCTTTATCAAAGTCAATACCTACAATCCATCTTTTTGTTCTAACATACCTATTCTCAAAATTAGTTGAAATGCTTACATCTGTCTTTTTTATTTTATATAGAAACACCCGGTTCTTGGCCAATCCCCCAGAGTGCGTATGGACAACTAACTCCAAGGCTCTGCCTCAACATCTACAACAAAGTTTACCTGTCTCTTCTTTGCTTGTTCTCCCGCAGAGAGGATAAATAGCTTCCGGAATCGCTCGATTGCAGAAGTTAGTACTTCTGTCGTTTGAGTAAATAAATACCGTCCGAAAGTAGGCGAATCAATGGTACGTATAACATCTGACTGCGAAGGATCATGAACAGTTACCACACATGCGGAAAGCTTATTCCCCTGCATGTGTCGCAGCGCCGTTAACTCATATCTTCCCAACTTCCACGGGCATAAATCTGTTACTCGACGTTACAGCACTCGCATTTCGCGCCGGAACAACGGCCTAATCTGCCCGCGCTAATACCGCAGAACTCAACGTTCCTAATCCAGTGTGGATTAATCGTAAGCTCGCGCTCCGCAGGTGCGTAGGACACATGTAACTTTGGCACTGGATCAGAGAAATACTCAAACCACGTGCTTCCTGCTCTAAACCCGTGCCGGGTTTCAATTGTCTCCCCCTAATAATTTGCACAGCCACCATACTTTTGCTGTTTAGGCCAAGCGTAATTTGTGGTTCGTGTGAAGAAACTATCGTCATCAGCAATGAAGAAAGAAAGAAACTTTCTGGCCGTGGTGGGATTCGAACCCGCGTGCCCACGGTCCCAAGGCGGGCGTCGTAACCACTAGGCTACACAGCCTTTTCTTTTTTTCTTATTACCTTCTTCGCAAAAAATACGAATACCCGTACAAATACAAAGCAGGTCACTTGGTGCTACAGAATATTATTAAATCATACAGGCACGCTTCCAGAACATGCATTTATGCGAACCATATGATTGCGTTCGAGCGTCGTCGTCTTCGTCCACAGCTGGCGCGTTCGCACGCGCTCGTGCCAAAGCTCTGCGAGGTGAAGAAGAGGTTTTGCGCGCTATGCTCGGGAGAGAGATAAAGAAAATGAGAGCGAGAGAGAGAGAGAGAGAGACATTCACGAAGCGGGTCTGCTGGAAAGCGTTGTCGGCATTGCAACGCGGTCGAACGTGGCGTCGGCATTGGAAAGCGGTGTCGGTGTTGCAAGCTGCGCTAAGCAACGCGCAGTGACAGCTGATGTCCGACATTATCAGACATTATCATCATCGTGAGTAATAAGGTGAAACGTACGCGTGCACTTCCGGAAAATTCTGTTTTAAGCTTTGCGCGGCCGAGTGCAAGGTTAAGTGTTTTTTATGGCTGCCCTCCTGCATGCTAAATATAGCTTATTTCACGTGAAAGATCTGTAATACAATGTATGTAATACAGCATCTGTACACACACCACACGTCTCACATTTTAATCAGTGCCCGAAAACTTGAGCGATGCATTACATGGAGACTTAACTGCAGCAGCAACAGGAAAGTTGGCATTGCGACAGCAGCCATCTTCTATAGAACAACTTCAACCATGCGCACGACGTCACTTTAGTACGCCGGCTTAGTACCTGCTAATCCCGGCCACGGCGGCCGCATTTCGATGGGGGCGAAATGCGAAAACACCCGTGTAGATAGATTTAGGTGCAAAAGAACCCCAGGGGGTCCAAATTTCCGAGGTCCCCCACTACAGCGTACCTCGTAATGAGATCGTGGTTTTGGCACATAAAACCCTTTAAATAAATTATTTTACCCCCGAGATACAATCAGGGACGCCACGCATCGCAGGATCTTCATGTCATCTAAAGCTCTGCACAAGTTGTCATGCACGAATGTTGCTCGATGCCACAGTAGTTTGCGCGTCCGGCTCGTCCGACATCGCGAAAGTTCATCATCATCATCATCATCATCATCAGCCTATATTTTATGTCCACTGCAGGACGAAGGCCTCTCCCTGCGATCTCCAATTACCCCTGTCTTACGCTAGCGTATTCCAACTTGCACCTGCATATTTCCTAACTTCATCATCCCATCTGGTTTTCTGCCGACCTCGACTGCGCTTCCCTTTTCTTGGTATCCATTCTGTAACCCTAATGGTCCACCGGTTATCCATCCTACGCATTTCATAGCCAGCCCAGCTCCATTTCTTCCGCTTAATGTGAACTAGAATGTCGGCTATCCCCGTTTGTTCTCTGATCCACACCGCTCTATTCCTGTCTCTTAACCTTAGTCCTAAGATTTTTCGTTCCATCGCTCTTTGTGTGGTCCTTAACTTGTTCTCGAGCTTCTTTGTTAACCTCCAAGTTTCTGCCCCATATGTTAGCACCGGTAGAATGGAATGATTGTACACTTTTCTTTTCAACGACAGTGATAAGCTCCCAGTCAGGATTTGGTAATGCCTGCCGTATGCACTCCAACCCAATTTTATTCTTCTGTAAATTTCTTTCTCGTGATCAGGGTCCCCTGTGAGTAATTGACCTAGATAAACGTACTCCTTTACAGACTCTAGAGGCTGATTGGCGATCCTGAATTCTTGTTCCCTTGCCAGGCTATTGAACATTATCTTTGTCTTCTGCATATTCATCTTCAACCCAATTCTTACACTTTCTCGATTAAGGTCCTCAATCATTTGTTGTAATTCGTCTCCATTGTTGCTGAATAGGACAATGTCATCTGCAAACCGAAGGTTGCTGAGATATTCGCCGTTGATCCTCACTCCTTAGCCTTCCCAGTCTAAGAGCTTGAATACTTCTTCTAAGCATGCAGTGAATAGCATTGGAGAGATTGTGTCTCCTTACCTGACCCCTTTCTCGATAGGTAACTTTCTACTTTTCTTGTGGAGAACCAAGGTAGCTGTGGAATCTTTGTAGATGTTTGCTAAGATATTCACGTATGCTTCCTGTACTCCTTGATTACGCAATGCCTCTATGACTGCTGGTATCTCTACTGAATCAAATGCCTTTTCACAATCTATGAAAGCCATGTAGAGAGGTTGATCGTACTCCGCAGATTTCTCGATTACCTGATTTATGACATGGATATGATCCATCATAGAATATCCCTTCCTGAAGCCAGCCTGTTCTCTTGGTTGACTGAAGTCAAGTGTTGCCCTGATTCTATTGGAAATTATCTTGGTGAATATTTTATACAATACTGAAAGCAAGCTAATGGGTCTATAATTCTTCAGTTCTTTAACGTCTCCCTTCTTATGGATTAGTATAATGTTGGCGTTCTTCCAGCTCTCTGGTACACATGAAGTTGGGAGGCATTGCGTATAAAGGGCCGCAAGCCTTTCAAGCATGATATCTCCTCTATCTTTGATTAAATCTACTGTTATTCCATCTTTTCCAGCAGCTTTTCCCCTGGGCATGTCTTTCAAGGCCCTACTAACTTCAGCGCTAGTTATAGAAGGAGCCTCCGTATCCGGTTCATCACTATTTTGAATGAAAGTAGCTGGGCTGTTTTGGGCACTGTACAGGTCAGTATAGAATTCTTCCGCTGCTTTTACTATGTCATCGAAATTGCTGATGATATTACCATGCTTATCTTTCAGTGCATACATCTTGCCTTGTGCTATGCCAAGCTTTCTTCTTACTGATTTAATGCTGCGTCCATATTTTACGGCTTCCTTAATCTTTCCCGCGTTATAATTTTGAATATCCCTTACTTTTTTCTTGTTGATTAGTTTTGACAGTTCAGCGAATTCTATCTGATCTCTTGAGTTGGACATTTTAATCTTCTGTCGTTTCTTTATTAGGTCCTTTGTTTCTTGGGAGAGCTTACCTACTGGTTGCCTTGGTGCGCTACCTCCCACTTCAATTGGTGCTTCTGAGATCAACCTAGTTACGGTTTCATTCATTACCTCTATGTTGTCTTTGTCTTCCTTTCCTAAAGCTGCATATTTGTTTGCAAGCACCAGCCTTAATTGGTCTGCTTTTACCCTTACTGCCTCTAGGTTGGCCTGTTTCCTTTTGACTAATTTCACTCTCTCTCTCTTCAAATTGAGAGAAATCCTAGACCTCACTAACCTATGGTCACTGCACTTAACCTTACCTAACACTTCTACATCCTGCACTATGCTTGGATCTACAGAAAGTATGAAATCTATTTCATTCCTTGTTTCTCCATTAGGGCTTTTCCAGGTCCACTTGCTGTTGCTTCGCTTCCTGAAGAAGGTATTCATTATTCGGAGCCTATTCCTTTCCGCAAATTCTACTAACATCTCTCCTCTTGCATTCCTAGAATCAATGCCGTAGTTGCCAATTTCTTGCTCACCAACCTGCTTTTTCCCCACTTTTGCATTGAAGTCGCCCATGACTAAAGTATACTGAGTTTGCACCTTTCTCATTGCTAGTTCAACATCTTCATAAACTGTTCTATTTCTTCATCATCGTGACTAGAGGTTGGGGCATAGGCTTGTACTACCGCGAAAGTTACATAAACGGAATTCCCAGCGGTGTTGGTGGACAGTGCTTTATTATTCGTAGCTACATCGTGCGGGAGAAGAGGATGCAGAATTGGAGTTATGACGACCCCGTAATGGAGAACACAAGCGGATATAGAAACCACGGTGTCGAGCGCTTAACTCTACTGTCGCATTTAATGCCTAACCTTCAAATCGGTACACGAGAAGTTTTTAACGTGACACAAAGATACGAAGTTTCAATAGTTTTGCCTCTTGATTTAGAGAAAAATAGAATTGCGCGGTACAAAATTCTAAAACAGCACAGTAGTTATTAAAGACCCCGTATTCGAGGGCTCAAGATTATTTTTGACTACTACATCTTTTACGCGCCCGCAGTGCATGGTACACAGGATTTCCCACATTCCGCCCACGTGGGACGGCAGTCGCGAAGATGAGATTGAAACCACGGTGTCGGGATCAGCAGCGCAACTTCATAGCCATTTAGAATAAAGGAATCGTAACTGTTTTTTTTTTAGTTGCTGCCCATCCAACGCATTGCTCTGCACCTTTCCAATAAGAACCGAATAATACGGAGGGTAGCTTGGTCTACTGTAGGCCCACATTTCTCGTATATAAACTTCGACTGACTTTGCAGGCCTAGACTTGGGGTGATATTTTGTTTTAAATTCGTACCATACCATGGTTGCGCCTGAGTCGGTCTGTCACCGCTCGGAGTCTTGCCCAGTAGATTCAACCTTACCCTTAGAAAAAAAAGCGCGTCTGGTGGCAGGTTTCAAACGCCAGCCTGCCAGACAGCATCCCAATGCTTAACCATTAAGCATCAGTAGAATTAAATAGCTGTTTAGCAGTTTCAAATGACAGAGCCTGAATGACTGCCAAGAGTTGAAGCATTTTGTTTAACATGCGCGAATTTCAACAGCATCGTGCAAATACCAGTTCGTAGAGACTGCTGCCCTGAATGCACACTTTTCTCTGCTGGTGCTGCCAATGTGACAATAAAGAAAAAAAATGACGAAAAAATAAACCACGAACGCACGCTTGTGACTCTCGTGCTCCAACTACCTCTTCCAGATAGTCGGCATGTATTGATTATGATGATAATTTCCATACTATGGCACATCCCTAAAATTGCTGATTGTCCAAGAAGCGGGCGGTACATATGATGCGACCAACTAGTTCTTTGAGATAATCACCGTGCGGTGATGATTACGATTTCCATACTGTGGCATATACCGGCAACAGTGGATCGATCACGAAGCAAGTCCGCATGTTAATTATGATGATGATTTCCATACTATGGCACATCCCCAAAACCGGTGATTTGTCGAGAAGTGGGTGGCACATATCAATCCACTAACTAGCTGTTTGAGATGATCGCGCCGTGTTGATGATTATGATTTATGGCGCATACCATGAACGCAGGATCCGCCATGACGCGCGTCCAAATGTTGATAAAGCTGATTATGGATTTCATAGAATGACACATATCGACAACGAGCGATTGGCCAAGAAGCGGGCTGCACATAGCGTGCCAATGCAAACTTGCCCTTTCAGAAGGTCGCCGCGTGTTGACGGTGATTACAATTTTCATACTATGGCACATACCGACAGCAGGCGATAGGCCAAGAAGTTACCGGTACATTTAGAATAAATGAGAAATTAAGAAATACAAGCCAGTATGAGATTTGCCCCATTCTGCAGCACGGGCGCCTGAGAGCCAATGCGCTCGCCATTTTCCTTTACACCAACGACTAAGGAGCGCAATGGCAAAATTTATGGCATTTCATGAAAACGCTTCACGAGAGCTTCGCTTCACGTAGATTCCAACATGTGGGTTGGATCTCCACATTTTTTCTTATTTTACTACTTTAAGCACAGACATGAAACAAAGCCTTCCATAACCTTTTTTTTTATCTCCCACTTCCACGCAGCCGTACGCCATTTCCTTGAGCACTACCTTAGCAGTCATGCAGGCAAGGCATGACTTCCTTCCTCCTGTTGCATATTTTGCAGGCTTTTCTGTTTCATATGATTGTGGACGTGATGTAATTGAGGCATTGGGTACCTATATTCTATTGTTGTTACTAAAGGTATACACCAAGCATCCGCTGATTAGTATGCTTACACCCAAGCACCCCAGAACGCGTTTATGTCATTTAGAGTGCATCTACAGCGTATCCTCCTGAGGCCCAGTACTGGAACGCTTCTTCAATATATTAAACAATAGAAAGCTGGGCGTAGCGCCTAAAGAAAGCGTCGCTGATCTGGCGAAAAGAGCTTCTCCGGTTTTTGCTGCGACCTGTGCTGCCATCTGGTGAGCATGATTGAAGCACGCACATCGCGTCAAAGCAGGAGCTTTCAGACTGGATTCATGGCAGCCTTGTTTTACGGCGTTTCTCGTAGAAGTAAGTGAATTTAGAGTTATCTGTGCGACAATGTGTTCATAAGTATTTCTTTGTGTTCGCGATGGTTGAACCAATATGCAGAAGCTAATATTGAAATGTTGGGTGCAGTAATCTTCTTGTGCGTTTTGTGTTTTTTACGATGTCTAATATGTTGGACATTGGGCATAAACAACAAGAAAACATTGGCTCAATAAAAATGCAATCTGTTGCCATTACAGTGACAAGAGAAGATGGCTGTGTTTGCAGAACTGTTAAAACTGTTTTGCTGTATTTCCTGTTTAGTAAATAGATGCCGAGTTATCGATGCCGTATAGCGTGCTCCGCTGCTTCCTCTAAAGGCCAGCTTTTGTTCATTTGCTCATTGCCGCGTTTGGCTGATTCAGGAAACGAACTCGCTGTAGAACGGAATACTGCACCACAAAAACAAATTGTCTGCTTCGACTGCACCTCGAACGATCGACCATGCTTTCAACAGCTGCGCTCCACGTACGCAATATATCACTCAAAAGCATAGAATTTAAAGTATAGATGTATTTCTATTCTAATTTTAAATAACAACGAAAATAAAGTCTTTTTTAGACTGTCTCGTAACGTTTCTGACGCCACCCACAAATACAACTTTCAATTTTCGTATGGGCGATGAAGGCTGCTTTTTGACCCACGGTCCAATACGTTGGGCACTGCCGTGCACACTATCCAATATTGATACACGATACAATTTGGTTTTATGGCGTTCTGGCAGCCACAACAGCCTATTCTATATGTATAGAAAAAATATGTTACATGTTATTCACCAGGCCTCAGGAAGGTACTACAACGGGCAGAAACTACAGGTTTGCTAAAACTTTCTTTGATAAGTAGGTGCTTCAGGCTTACGAAAAAGCCGGCCTTATCACTGTCCCTCAAAAATCACAATACTTGCAACGCCAAGCTCCCGGCTGCTGCAAAGCTTATGCAAAGTGGCGAGTCCTACTGGTTGCCGTGACTTCAGTTGTCTCTTGCTTCTAACAGCTTGTATGACACCTGCACTGGTCTTCATTTCAGACGAACCGGCGCGATGTAGAGTTATATGCGTAAGAAATTGTACCGCACGCCTGCATTCTTCGCGTCGCCTCGGCTTTCTCTGTGTGTTTTTGTCTGCACGGGCAACGTGATTACCTGGCCCTTACAGTTTAAGCCATTCGCAGAATGAACTTTTATGGCTTTCATTATCCGGATGAATCACGCGTTGACAACCGTCGTTATATTGTTCAGGAACTCCTAATCGTCCAAGTTCCAGGGAGGAAACCCTCCTTGGGAGGCGGAAGGCTCCGGGCGTAATTTCCTCGCTTTTAATATGATGCCTGCGCATCGTCGGCAAGGACGTGATTGCCCACTTCCCGGTGGGACTCGTTTCATTACTTCGGCCTAATATGTCTTTGTAGTATCGACTTGTTGCTTTAGCTGCATGTGTTCGCGAACGCCTGGTACCTGTCATAAGAGCACAGGCGCAGTCTGTTACTTATACGTATATGCTATACATCGGCTTCTACAGATGAGTATGCGCTCCACGCGTCGTCCACATTGCTTTGCTTCTCTGCAGTCTGATGTGCCAATATCCGCTGCAGAGTAGGAGAGAAAAGAGAGGAGTGCATCGTGCCCTTACATTGTCTCCACTTCCCTTTGTTTGGTCGTTGTAGACCCCTGCGCAATCTGCAGCGTTGGCGTTTATATGCTGCTTCCTCGCTGTTGTAGCTCAGATGCATGTGTTTAGCTACCGCACCGCTAATACGTGTATATTGCACTCGCGGTGGTTTTTTTTTCTTTTGTTTTGTTTTCGGATGCGATGTGACACTGCCTTAATGTATAGCATGGCTCAAAACTGAATGGATAGAGAACTAGAAGGCTTTTGCGAAGTGATTCGGTTCCGGATGGCTTCCAGCAAGCGAAGCTCAAGACTGAATGCACGGTCTTCGTCGAGGCCGCGTTACGTGGTTTTTGTAAAAAAAAAAAACTTTCTTTATTGATTGAAGCAGTTTTTTTTTCTTTTCAATACAAAAGAAAGCGTAGCAAGAGCTAAAGACACATAACCCGAGAAGGGCCCTTGCTCCAGTCAGCATTTCGAGCGGAGAAAGTGCACCTGCGTGCAATGCAATTTCATACACTGAAATTGTAAGTGTAGTAACTAACTATATAATATCCACACTAAAGAGCAATGTAAATCAAAAAGTAATAAAATACACGTGTTTGAAAAACAAATAACAAACAGTGCATTCATGCACACTGTGTAAATATAAATTTGATTTGGAGAATATAGGCGAAAAGAGAAGGAACCGTAAGGGTTCTTTCAACCGGTGCCCTTGATCACATTAAATTATGCCTCTCTATGTAACGCTGCACCTATCCATGGAAGCCAGCGCTCTGGTAATGTACCGTAAAGCCATCCACGGTGGTGTGCCAAGCTGTTACTTCTAAGCTGCTTACACTTAGACAGTTGGAAATATCTTTACTGATTCCTTAGCGGCCGTTCAAGAACTTAATAGGGTTCACAGGATAATAAGAATCTTCGAGGCGATACACATCCTGAATCGGAGTACAGATACCTGAGACGTGGTGCACTGGATTTAAGGCCAGTGCTGTGAGCCCTGGCGAAATTGCTGCTGACCAGCAGGCACCATCATCATCATCATCAGCCTATATTTACGTCCACTGCAGGACGAAGGCCTCTCCCTGCGATCTCCAATTACCCCTGTCTTGCGCTAGCCGATTCCAACTTGCGCCTGCAAATTTCCTAACTTCATCAACCCACCTAGCTTTCTGCCGTCCTCGACGGCACATCCCTTCTCTTGGTATCCATTCTGTAACTCGAATGGTCCACCGGTTATCTATCCTACGCATTACATGGCCGGCCCAGCTCCATTTTTTCCTCCTAATGTCAAGTGGAATATCGGCTATCCCCGTTTGCTCTCTGATCCACACCGCTCTCTTCCTGTCTCTTAACGTTAGGCCTAACATGTTTCGTTCCCTCGCTCTTTGTGCGGTCCTTACCTTGTTCTCGAGCTTGTTTGTTAAGCTCCAAGTTTCTGCCCCATATGTTAGCACCGTTAGAATGCAATGATTATACAGTTTTCATTTCAACGACAGTTGTAAGCTCCCAGTCAGGATTTGCCAATGTCTGCCTTGTGTAGTCCAGCCTAATTTTATTCTAGCAGCAGGCATACCAACAGGCATACTGTCCTAATACAGATCATTCCTTTCCCGCCAGCATTCCTCACCTATTTCCGTGCCCGGAAGAACTCCCCCCGGCAGAACACACGGGCTCCTATCCCACCGTGTGTCCGCTCTCTCCCCTGTCACCTTACGAGGGCGGAGTAAGTTGCGCTTAGTTAGCTTCATACCGGGGTGGACCCTTACACCAGCTATCACCTGGAACTACCTGCGCATTACATTGGGTGCCACTTGTCGGCACTGCCCACTTCCTGTGACGGAAGCAGATGCCTACCGCTCAGTATGAGCTTGTACATGCTTCAAGCGGAAAGCTCCCGTTTAGTACTGGCCGCTGACCTCCGCTGCATTGCCATGACCAGCTATAATCGCTGAGTGCATGACAGCAGACATCAAAAACACTGCTTTAATTCATACACAACGCAGCCGTCAGAGCACACAGATAATACGCATCAAACATTATGCTTTAGGGCGAATCTTCATCACAATAAAAAAATGTTCGGTGGTTCCTGTAGCAAATCTGCTCAAGAATGATATGGGCATCACGAGCAAAAACAAACTCAACGGAAGCCGCTCAACAGAGTGCACGCTTGCCAGAAGTGCCTTTCAGGTTTTGCTTGCCAAAAAATAGCGCTACCGACAGCATGAGCCGGCTACGTCAAGCAAGCTGCGTGGTTCTGGTCGCGAGAGCTCTTGAAATGCTTTCAGAAGTCTACGCAGAGTAGCTGGCTAGAGGAATTTACCTCAGGCCGACCTCTCTGCATTTCGCATCATTAAACTTATATATATCTCTCTCTCTTCGTGTGACTCAAAGCTGCAATCAAAGCTTTCTCGAAGTACCTACAGGTATTTCTAAGGATGATGTGTGAATTTCTTAACATATCGAGAAGTGGAGAAGCGTAAGTTTTGTTTGCAGTAAATGACTTGAAGAAATCAAAGTCCCTGCAGTTTGATGAACGCACCAAGTGCGTTCATTGTTGAACACGCAGTGCGCATGTGTTCTTGCGCTTTCGCTCCTACTCAGAATCTGCTCCTACACCCTTTAGATAAAACAATAAAGAAAAAGTTTGAGTAGTGCATCTACTTGTGTGAGACCACTCAGCTTCGCGATTATTATCAGATCGCATTTTTCATAATTGAATTTAGCGTGTGTACTTGGTACATACCACGAATGCAGACACCTTATCCAAATAATTGTTTGTCATCTAGTTTAGTGCAATTTCGAATATTATTGTGTTGTTGTTACGCATTCTAAGACCTTCTAGTTTATAGCTTCCTAATTTGAACAACCAAAGTTCACAAGGTCTCTTATTTTATCTCTAAGACGTATTGAAGGTGAACGCCCAAGTGACGATGCATTCAATACTGACCCCAATAAATTCGCTTAGTCATCCCCCTTACTCATACTCTTAATTTGCTTACTCACCGAAAAAGATGACGACGGTTACCCGCGCGAGATCGGAATTGTTGCCTGAGGGTTTGCATATAGTTAAGACGCTCGCAAAGCATATGTGATGAGGCAGTGCGTATGAGCCACTAATGATGCTTGCACACCATCAAAATTGTTGCGTGAGTGTTTGCATATAGGTAAGACATACGGGTATAAGCCATTGAGGATGATAGTTTTTGTGTATTTCGTGTCGTCGACGCATTTTCCCTGAAGGACTTATGTGCGTCACTGAACGATGATACACACAAGGCTTTCGCCTTAATAAGCGTCATTCACGTTGTGTCAACTTTTTTTATTATTCAACACACTGCGCTTTCTTCGTTCATTTCAACAATGCTACACGATACGTTGAGAGGCGCATGCCATTCGTGACTGGAAAGTAACAGACGCGAAACGTTCAGAAAGTACAGGCAAGATTCATGATGGTAGTTGTTGCGAGACTAAATAAACTCTGAACAGTCTGAAATTCTTTTACATATCACTGTTAGGCACAGAGTAAACACATATTCATGGGAATGGAGTTTGGCGAGGGAGATAATTACTACGGCGTAAAGCTGATGCAAACTCTCATTCGCGTTTGCAGTACGTAGCTGCAAATCAAAATGGCAAGGGCTGGGTGTAAGCACACGTTACTAAGCGGCATGCCACTCTTATATGGGTAATTGTGGGCACGTGCTTGACAAATGACCCTAGGATCCACGCAGCGAACGTGTTCTCCTTTATGTGTTTTTTTTCTTTTATTGTTCACTTGCACAGAAGTTCCCAACGCTCCGTCATTATTACAATTTGGGGAGTCGCACCGAATGAATAATAACGGGCGCTCCATATTACAACGCCCCTTTCGATAAACCATTGCAACGCTGCTGCAACCACTGCAAAGGGTGGAAGACCTGCGATTGTGGTTCGAAGTACCGTCGTTTCTCACGTGTCTGAGACATTTCGCACCCGTAGTCGAAGGTGAATAAATGCTCCAGCTCGTTGTGAATACTCGTAAGCAGTCGCAGTTTGTTGTACCATTCCTCAATGCCATGTCCTGCATTTCTGGGGGTAGCGTTCGGGAATGTGGCCGATTTCTCCACGGGCATTTAGTCTTGCGAATTGCGTTCGTCGGGTAAGTGATAACTGCGCATTATTCGCCGTCTCGGTTACGAATATGAATTCACTATGAAGCTTCGTGTGCGAAGCTTCCACAGCGAGCCTTACCCGCTTCCCCTGAGCCCTTTACCCCATCAATAAATCATATTTTTTTCTCTCTCTCCTAAAATATTTCCCCCGCATGAAAGTTTTGATCTAATTTCGAAAAGAAACGTGCGCCTTTTTTTTTTTCCTGTGAGAGAAGACGCGGTGTGTTTGCCGAATCTTGTTACGAAAGTTGTGGTACATGATAAAGTGCGTTATCTATCCTGTATACTTTTCATGTCGATATTAGATGCGTAAGCACATAGCAGACTGCTGGAAGGAATAATTATCTGCAATTTCGGTAATTATCACTGATGACACGTGTTCACGGAGTAGTTTGTGCCGTACATCGGTTTGTACGTCAGTTGACTAACTCTGAGTGGTATACTATTAGAAAAAGCCGGCCCACTATTCATGAACAGTGCTTAAGAACCGATATCTTTGTGAATTATGACGCTTCATTTTAAACAATGTAACATTTAGGGTTGCGTGTATTCACAACCTATAAGGTAACAAGAACACTTGAGCTTCAATAATAATAACAACCGCGTCGGGATGGATGTTTCGAGTACATTATATATGGTGCGTGGCGTAATGTATAATATGACAATTACATGTGGCAGTCGCTATATCAATCAAACTGGACGTTGTCTAAACGTACGGCTCTGCGAACATAGCTATTCGTTACGGTGCCCCGCTTGTTGCTATTTGGTTCAGCATTGAACCACGAAAGGATGCCAGTCACTGTTTGATAGGACCACCGCGCTATATCGACATCAAGACTTGTTCACTAGGGAGACAAGTAAAACATATTTCAGACATTGTAGAGGTGACAAGTGCGTCAGTCAGGTGTCTGTATCGTTTATGAAAGCGAGGGATATTATTAAAGACCCACGATAATGCTTTTCTCATTTATTTATTTTTCACCTGTTCTGTTTGATACTTAGTTTCATAATTTCCCAGTAAACCTCATTTGAAAGTGGAGCGCATTGTGTGTGTCCCTTAATCTTTTTTGTGCGGGAAAAAAGCCGTGAAATTAAAAAATAATCGCGTGACATGCCCACTTGAGCCCCACGATTGCAGCGCTCCCAAACGTGGAGCGTATGAAATAAGTGTGCGTTTAACCCACGTGTGCTGCCGCTTCAGAAGCCAAACGGCTATGACGTAGGCTTTGTGCCGCGATATATGCCGGCTGATATGAGTCCTTCGTGCAGGTTCACGATGATAAGCAGCTACCCTGTCATTGCCCCGCCACTTTCAAAAGCAGCAGAAAAGAAGGGTGAACGCGGCCGTTGGTTCATACGTGGCACATTTGAGAGCACAATAATCCTGGCGGACACGCGGTCTCGTGACATATGTGCGTTGGCGCGCACCTCTGTCACGCTCGAACATTTGCCTTCTTTTTGGTCGCGCATGTATGTAAATCCACGTATCACACTACGCCTACCTCTCCCCGTTACAATAATAATTGCCGATATTGGAATGCTGGGCACGCTACATAGCTATTGAGCACTCTTGAAGTCTTCACTACCATTTAGAAAAAAAAAGTGCGAAAGTCATGCAGGTCTAGCGCTCGTGTTGAAATATCCGAATGAGAAGCTTTCCGGAAGAGAAGCGGCTGTCTCTATTAAATGCTTTACAAGTAACGCCGGCGCGTACAATTTAGCTTAGGTTTGTTAACATGCATCAACCTCATGCAATGTTTATGTTTATCTACCACAAACGTCACAACCTCAAGCTCTAGAAATATTTAAGCCTCAGGACAGCAGGTTCGCCAGGGTGGAAGCACTAAATCAGGTGGACTGCACAGTGTGATACGTCGTTGACACGAGGACAAACGCTCTTTATGATGCTTGTCGAGGGAAGTGAGGTGATGGCAGGTTTATGGACAAAAAAGTATGTCACACGCCCAGAAATGTATAATTCTCAACCTGTTTTGGCACAGTGGTACTCATACCGGATGATTTGCTTATAATGTGCAAATTACCAGTGACAGATGCGTGAAGGCTAAATAAAAAATTAAATAAGTCAAAGAAGTACTTGAGTACAACATGCTAATTAAGAAGTTTGTGTGTTTTAGAAATACCCATAGAACAATGATCAAATAACTAACTCGATAGTATTATTGTAATAGGGCGGTGGCTTTCTGAATCGCGGCTAGAATATGCAAAAAGGTGAAATGCCTTTAACACAGCCTAAACGGCTCTGATGCTCGAATATCTTTGAGCGAGATTGGAGTATGAACTTCGTAGTAATGTCTTACAAAAATTGACAATGGCCCTTGAAGTGAGGCATTTCGTTCGGAACACATACACAAAAAAGAGGACTTGCAACACTGTTTATCGCAATAGTAAAATTCACTTTAGAATTATAAATTTATTATTTCACAATTAACGACTTCTAAAATTTATCTACAGAAAGAAGTCCCGTAGTCAGGTAATGCGTTGGGACCTTCGAACTGAAATATTCAAACATGGTGTAAATGAAATGGCTGAAACAGAACGTATACCCTGAAGGAAAACAATTTCAACTAATATCCTGCAAGCAATATCACACAAAAACTGAAAAAAATTTGACAACTAGCAGGAAAGGTAAAGCATCAGAAGCAAACTGTCAATACCATTGTAAGAAAAGAAAATGTTTAGGCATAAAGCCAAAAAGGGAAATACATTTCATCACAAAATGAGATATATAACTAGAACTAAAACAAAACCAAGCAATACACACATGCTCCCAGATGCAACTCAGAAGTATAGGCAGTATTCAGAAAATTCCCGTTTTTTTTTTTAGATATGTAAAGACAGGACATTTCTTATGAAGAATGGTAGGAAATTTTAGGATTAAATATCAGAAAAATGAACCTTTTTCACCGTAATTAGTTCCTACTTGTATTAGGCGTAATTTTGTGGTGTGAGGAAACCTAATATTATATTATTGTCTAGAGAAGAAGCGGCAATGGATAAAAATAAAACTGGTAAGTTATACCTTTAAAAATAAACAGTCACGGTAAATTGTATCAATTCATTGACAGAGACGTTGTACCTATTTTGAACAAGTATAATCGCTGTAGAATGACGAGTTTCAACTATTTCATTTCACAATAAGTAGTGTTGGACCTCTAAGTACAATATTAGGCTTGCTATAGAATGTCTTGTATCGCGAGAGGCCTTGTATTGAATGACCTTATAGTCTAGTTGTACAAGTTCTCTGAAGTTCTCACTCCGGGCGGCCGCCAGAACAGACTGCATGGTGGGCTGTGTCCTAGAAGCAGATGGCTTAAAAGATGCAGGGGCCCGCGCGGCCACGCGCGCCCGACTCGGCCGCAAGGCTCCGGGGGGAGGATAGGGAGGCGGTGGGGAGCACGTTCTACTCCGGGCGGCCCTGTGTGCTCTGTGTTTTCACTGCTTAATTCGCCTTGATGCGGGACGCAGCACGAAGATCAGTTCTCTCGCCGCCGCGCTTCCTCACCCCAGCGTTCTAACGGCGAGTTTCCGCAGTCGGTCGAGTGAGATGTGCTCATTTTTGCTTGCGCGGGCGTGACACCATGTTTGTTCATTGAGTTATTATGCCTACGTTGACAAGCTTACACGGCTCATAAAACTACTATCCTTACTTCGTGTAACTGTCCACTAATTTGCTATCGCAATCGATGCTTCCCCTTTCGGGCGAAACTGCGACTTTCTCAAAGCAAAGCATTGTTTGCCTCTTTCTTTGACTTTCCCGCTTTTGCGGCTGCTGGCTGCTGTCTTGACGAATAACTCCTGTCGAATGCGTGGGTCAAAGTGAAAGTAATTTCGTCGTCACTCCGTCTTTGTCGTACCATTGTCATACCTGGTAGCTGCGAGCTACAACTTCGCACGATTGGCCATTACAGGACGTAGTGCAAACAAACAGCAGATATAGTGCGATTCGCCCGATTCTACGCAGCCTCAGACAACGTCGATCCTTCTCATCCGTCTTGCACGGAATGCAATAAAATACCTTTCCAGACTCCGCTCAGTAGCTGCGCCTTGCAAACAGGCGTGATAATGAGGTAATTTCTGGCACCTGTGTTTGGCGCGCCTTGAAAAAAAAAGCGACAAATTGCTGCTAAAGGTGCGCCCATGTTTGAGTGCACCAAAAACGCTTGGGTAGGATATGGCGGTGAGAGGTCCCGTGACACAAAGGACAGTATCACCGCGGCGGCATCGGGCGGAAAGCAAATTCGATACTCCGAATTTTGTTTCCCAGTGACTCTAGCCAGCCTCTGAGGTGGTCCCTTAACTTACAGCAGAGTTACAAAAGAATTTATGTGCTGCAACGGCGAACACTAACGACGTAGTGGCGGTAAACATCTTCAGATTAGTTGAAAGAAAGTGCATAGGGTTTTAAGTCTCTGACGCGTTGTACGCCGCGCCAGTGGCCATGCGGGCCCGGTCGTGTTGTTTACGCGGCA
Organism: Dermacentor silvarum; assembly: GCF_013339745.2. Lineage (NCBI taxonomy): Eukaryota > Metazoa > Arthropoda > Arachnida > Ixodida > Ixodidae > Dermacentor > Dermacentor silvarum. The sequence continues at coordinate 36,186,473 of NC_051164.1, read as the reverse complement.
ATGCATCCCGCTTTGCGACAGTGGCTGAAGCACTTGACGGCTGACTGAATTCAACCCATACGCATCACTGGGCTAAGCTGCGCGGGCGTGTGACGCTGGATGAAGGCGCGCATCTTGCGGCACCAGTGGAGTCAATCTTTATCTATTTCGTGGCCTTTGCAGCCAACCACGGCTCAGTGGCACCACAGTTTTCGGTTCATTCTGAAAAAAAAAGAACTAAAAGAACTTGTTGAGCACGTTTCGCAGAAATTCCACAACTGCGAACACGACAAAGACCGCGTTTGCGCTGATTGCCAAGTGAACCTATTTATGCCGAAATACTTCCTACAAATACACAGACACACTGCAACACGCAGCCGCGCACTGTGGTAGCGGTCAACAAACAGTGAAGCCATGCTCTTTAGATGACCTTTTGTGATCATTCAGATCCCGCGCCTTGAAGGTCAGTTAAATTTGACTCTGGTGTTCACGAATTCATTGTCTCACTTCTACTATGATTTATTCACCACGCTCAAAAACTGATGCAATGCTTTTTTAGGTAATAAAGCACCGCAAGCGCAATGGGTAAAATATTGGTTCAGCTATAACCTGCAGAAAATGCTCTTTTCGTCACCTTTTATCTCCGTTTTCCTGAGAATGTTAGGTAAACATAATTGTTATTACCTTATCCAGTGCCCGTTATAGCAATGACTTTGAAACGCATTACATAAACGTAGGGGGAACGCTCTGCGCAGGGTCTCCGCGTGAACAGCATGTCAGTAATCGAGCGCCAGGGTGTGTCCTCAAGCACGATGTGCAGTTCCCAAACTCCCAGCTGTGTACCGTGCTATGGTGAGAGGCAGACAACCACGTGCATTCATTTTAATTGTTACATCGTTGTCGACAATTCTAGTTCGCGGAGGGCGCTATACCAGATATGGCAGTTACTAGATTTGTTCCGATCAATAAATTTCAAGACTTAGAGATGTTGCCGTGAGAAGTACACCACAGTCCAGCAGGCAGATGATGCTATTTGAAGGAGATCTACTATGTCGCGACGAAATAACGATCGCGTCATCAGCTTCAGGTGGAGAGAAAAGGAGAATTAGAGAGTAGAATGGAAGAGGACAAAGAGAAAAATATTGGGCCCAGAAATAGATTGTCGGCATATCTAAAACTGCTGGGGAATAAGAGAAAAATTACTGGTTCGGAAGAAACGCCGTGGCAAAGACAAAGTTTAAAACAGCGCGCTTTTCTATAATTATGGCTTTGAAAAGGAGCCAATATAGAGAGCGACTGTGCGCACCGCGGATACTTACTGAGGTGTGATTGTTTCAATCCGATAGAAGTGAATTAGATGTTTTTACCGGATTTAATACACTTCTTCAAGAAAGACTCCAAGGCTAGTTCCATACTCGGCCATGGACACTTGCCAAATATAAAGGCCAGTTCTTTTATATATATTCATCAATGCATTTATTCATTTAACTTTTTTATGTTCTTGTAGGATACATCGACGCTTGATGTTAACAAATTGAAGAAGCGTAGACAACTTGACCATAAATTGTAAACTACACAACAAGGCAGTTTTCTACCCAGGCCAAAATTCCAATATGTAAACCAGTGCGGACAGGCTTGTAAACCAGCGCGGGCAGGCTTTGGGCTCAAATTAAAGCAGAAATTGTGAGAATTTTGAGAGAATGCCCAAGGTTTTGTCCCATTGCTGCAACAGCCTAGAACCGGCACTTCAACATCTCGATGTCTAAATTGTAACGATGTTTATTGATATGGTATCGAGGCAACTTTGAATCCATGGCACAACAGGATAGTTACAGCTCTGGAACTTTCTCAGGATATATTAGAATAACGGCGGCATTTACAGGCACGGAAGGGACGCTACATTTAAAGATAGATGCAAAACGTGATTCGACCAGAAACGTTAGAGGCTGCACATGATCGAAATATTATTCCAAATGCGCTTGACCTCACGCCACATAGTATATTATTACGTTGACAGATATTCACTTCGGGTAAAAAATTTCCGAAGACACTATGATTACGTCAAAAAACAAACAAGGGGACATTCAAGAAAAGTTGAACAAAACTTAGTTCTATTTCTGGCTGTTGTAGTGAATAGGAACAGATGACCACTTGTGGTGGCTCTCCGTTAGTTTTCGAACGTATTACTTAGCAATTAGTTAGTCTAAGGATATTTGCAAAAAACTAGATTGGTGGTTAGCACCTAATAAGAAGAAAACGCTAGGCGAGTTACGGGTCACAAAAGTTTTCTTTGAAGTCAGAATGCTCAGCCTATCGAGGCACACCAAAAATACAGTCATTCTAAACAATGTGTGGTACAGTTGTGCTACGTGCTTCTAGGTTCGGCGTGACCTTTTGATTAGATTACCTTCAAAGAAAATTGTATTAGTTGCGTGGACAAAAAAAGTTAGGTTCGTTTCATAAGTTCTTCCATATGCTCACATTACCACGATAAAAAGACTGCAGAAAAGAGCTCGGATACATTCAATTTATTTAATCGGATACATTATTACATTTAAAGCTTTCAGACTATATTACGATGTTTTCTCTGTGTAACGTAGAAGGGACCGTAATGAGATGGAAATATTCAAATTGGGGCCCTCGGTCTTAAGTTGCGTTATCTGTCACAAGAGTGAGCGCTGCTTTCATCTGCGCGGCTGATTATTAAAGGGACCTTAGCTTCCGACAACGAACGGGGCAATTGTCATATGTCACGGCTTATCTGCTTATCCTTTGCAATTAAAAAAAAAAAGATCTTCTGCCTACTCGAATGTCCGGCTTCTGTGGAGCTGCTGAGCGTCGCACACTTTCTTTGTCAATGTGTCGAAAAATTATTCTGGCACTTGGTACGTAAATGAGAGTGAGACCTGCTTATCGTCTTTCCGTACTTTCTCCGGCAATTTTCATCAAGGCCTGACATCTGTCTGCTTCCTAATTGGTTTCTAACACTCGGCACTTGGCTGTTATCTATCTGATACCCCCCCACTCTGTTCCTGGCTTTTAACACCCATGTGTAATCAACATACAGATTAGCACAACAACGCGCTGGCAAATTTGTTTGGAAGGGCCGTCCCAATACAGACAACTACGCAGCGTAGCTGGCGTACTGTCTTGTGTTTATATGAACTGCACTTCAGGCACATGGAGGAGCCTCGCCCCGGTATTTCCAAGCTGACTTCTTAACTTCTACAGCAATTATCTGCGCGTGTAAAACAAACATTGGCTACATTTTAAACAAGTATACACAGATGAATGATTTGCAAACCCTTCACACTGGAATTACCACAGAATGTTATTGGAGAGGCGGTGTTTCTCTTACTCGTTTTTGTGGTATAATTGTTTTTCTATCATTACTGCGTTGTATCCGGTGTGTTTCTAGAGATCCTAATTTTGTGACAGGAACTGTTGCGTAACCATGCGCCGCTAAAACGACACCAAAAGTGAAAGATGGATGTATACGCCAAATTACGTGAAGAGAAGTCACATCGCATGTAAGCGCGAACAAAACCCTCACTTTTAACAGCTCCGTGAGTAACGACCGTCACGGCAAAGCATTGTCATCGAGGCCTTTGTGCAACAAAATAGCATAATGTGTTGGCGTCGGCTGCATTCACTGAGGGGCGTTTTCCATAACAGACATCAAAAACTTCACATTTCTCACGCCTATACGTGGTTCTTGTGTGAAAGAAGGAGCAGTGAAGGGATGTCAAAGAGTGATTGACGTCACATATATCGTTTTCATCATCGACACAAGACTTAGCGTAAATTTTTTAGCCGATTGTAATGTATTGTAACATACGCCCCCCTCACCCTATGGCTCTTGGTAGACCTGTGAGGTCTTTCTAAATAAAAGAAAATAAATGTCCGCCAACGAGCACTTGGCTAGAGCTTTTGGTGCAAGTAGATAAATCAATAAATAGATAAATAAGTAAATAAAGTTCCCTGCCTCTTCGTCACCGTTAGCGCTAGTACATTTGTTCACACAAATGTACAACACAAGGCTAGTCCTGTCTTCTTCTTCGTCATTGGGTTTCCAATAGTGTTTTTATCCGTTTTACAATGTACCAACTAGCCCAGTTCACCGCTTTGGCACATTTGTTTGTTTGTTTTCTGTTTAGTTCAGCACTCACCGAAAGAATCTGGAGGAACAAAACCGTTCTCATGCTTATGGAAGGAGTGTTGTGACCGTTTTTCTTTAACAACCACATGGGAGCAGTCTCCGCGACGTACTTTTAAAATTGTCAGAATATAGATTCCTGGCGTTTTTAATAGGTCTCGGTACACTGCGATCACGGATCCGTATCGTACACTGGCCATTTGGTTAATGCATATCGGCTTCTGCGCAAGTAATCAAAGTATGTGTAATGCTTGAGTACATAACGATACTATACGCTTGAAACATTACAAGGATTGCTCAAAACTGAAATGCTTGACAACTGAATAACGGTACTTATGCTGGACTAACTTCTGCGTGTGATGTTTTTTGTTTCAAGTGGTTGGGTCGTCTATAGGGTGCTTACTGTAGTACTGATATTTCTTCGTAGAGGGAACTTTATCTTGACTGAATATTAACTGTATTTATTGTAGTCCTATTTCCAAGGTCTACTTTCAGGTTTCCGCAGAGCGGCTGCTATGTTTGCTGCCTCTATCATTGACAATAATGCTTCCACGCAGGTCATGACTATGTGCCGGCTGTCGTTAGGCTATCCTAGCCCTTCGATACAAGATACTACCGTTTGTTTAGTGCCGCTAGCCACCAGCATCAAACAGTTGTGCCCTGTTCGGGTGTAAGCGTCGCAAATTACTTGGGCGTCGGTCATAAGTTGCTCGGGGTTAGGGTCATGAAAACGAATGTCGATGGAATATAGTTTTCATTATAACTGCTATGGCCTGACTACTAGAGCCACGATAAGTGATTTCATTTAAGTACCGAGCCTGCCTTAAAAGATAGATTTGCTCTGCAGGGCAACTGCTGGGCTATCGAGATCAGGGGGTGGAAATTTACTCTCTAATGAAATATGAGTGCTGAATGCGTTGGTACAGAAAAGATCTGATAGTGTCATCGTACAAAATAGAAAAAAAAACCTTACTGCAAAAAGGTTGTTGATAGTTGTACATCTTGGGACTACGAATATTTTGAGCAGTTTGAATATATATTGGACTACACTACCACCCTGCGATTAGCAAGGTACACAACATTTCATACCGGTAGATGCAGCTCCGTTGCTGCATCTTTGGTAACGACAGTGCGGGTGAGGATGCACCATCTGCACTTGATATTTTCTACAGAAATAACACTGCGGAGAGCACACGCAGTTACAATGGCATGTGAACTTACACTGGCACAATGAAACTCGGCGGAATTAAAAACCCACGTATCCTCAGTTTGGACCCACGTCTACAGCGCCATCTTCCGTCAGGGATATCGCGAGCTGAAAAACACTTTCGCGCCGCCCGTGGCTCAGCGTGGCCTTCACAATCGTCTATTCGTGTCCCGTATGAATGGCCGACATTACCTGTGGCTGTGAGAGCAAACCAATTGTATACCTCATTTGTGCAAGTTGTCGCTTCTGCGTACATAGGGAACTCTCAACCACATTACGCCAACAGGACGATCGCCCATTGTCAGAAGGAAAAAAAATCATCGGGCACTGGCCGAGTGCGTTGTCAGCACAGAAAGCGTTGGACGCGTTTATTGTTCTTCTTGAGGACAAGTGGACTCAGTGGCAGTCTTTAGAAAGTGTGGTGCGCTACATCGCACTCGCGTGCAATTTTTCTTTTTTTTTAAATTCGTGTGTGTTTTCTTTCATTTCTTTTACTTTTTTGCTCGTGTGTAAAACTTGTTAGTCAGCTTCCAAGTGTTTTCTTTCTTGTAAACCGCTTAGCACCGTTCTCTAGTTCAATTAATATCCTAATTCCTTTTACCTTCTCACCCCATCACAGAGTAGCCAGCGGGTCTAAATACAATAACTAACGTCTCTGTTTTTCTTTCCCTTTCTTCCTCTCTTGAAATAAAGACGGCTCATTGCATATGATGAACTTATCTTTGTGTCATCTGCTGATCTTAACTACCCACCGTGATGGCTTTGGTAACTGTGGTAACTACCACGTAGTGACTTTGGCGTTATGCTGCTAAACCCGAAGGCGCGGTATCGAATCCCACCCGCGGAGGCTGCATTTAGACGAGGGCAAAATGCAAAAACGCCCGTGTACTGCAGGTGCGTGAGGTGCAGGTTAAAAAAACCAGCTGGTCATACATAATCTCCAGTTTCTCAGTACGGCGTGGCTCACAATCATATCATGGTGTTGGCACGTATCAACCCAAGAATTTAATTACATATTTACTACCTTAAATTTCCTCTTACAAGCAGTAAAAGCACCAGAGTGTCTGAGAGTTGTTGTTTTACATTCTATAGCTCCTCATTATAAACATATAGGCGATAGTTTTGTCTACGAGTATTCCGCAGGGTCTCAAAATACGAGGGTACTTGAGAGCACAGGAAACACAAGTCATGAATGCGCATGGCAAAATACGGTGACAGCAGGCCGAAACAAATTGCTAGGTTTTCTGACACAAGATATTTCAATATTAGTTTTTATTTGTCGCCTAGTGTCAGTACAGTAACAGTAATGCACAGAGAGACCTGATTGACATTATCTGGATGTTTGAAGAATGTCTTGCGACGTAAAACGTACAATGAATCACTGCTAACCTTTTACAGTCATTCTGTTCAAGCTTTAATGACTAACTGTGCCAAAGTAATTATTTTGAGCGACTTGCGTTCAGTTCGATGTAGCCATGGATGGCGAGACATTACGTAATAACAAGACAACCATGCCGATAATATCCATTCACTCCACAAGCTCAGCGTAGTGACGTTCATGCGCTTACAACCAAATACAAGCAATCGAATACAGTGGAGCACCATACACGCGGAAGGGTCATCGGCGTTAACCATCCAATCTTAACGTAAATCAGCGGAATTGGCATGAAATAATATCCACCGCATGTGCGAGCACTGAGTGGTTTGAAAGTATAATAAGAAATTTCCTCGCAGGCTGCTGTATATTCAAATACCTAATGCAAAATGTTCAACTTTAAAAAGAATCCTGGCAACTCAAAAAAGTGGTAAATGTTAGCTGCCGCTTTAAATTATTTTGTTATTGGGCAAATGACGGGTATATATACCAAATATCATACTTTTCGGTTGTTTTTCAAACAAGTAGTTTCGGGTCGTTACATATCAGAGCCCCGAAACGATGTGGCAGTTTTCTTAGCAATTGTGGCGAGCAATATTCGATAATAGCTTAGTACTATGCGCACAGTTAAGTATTGCTGTAATTCCAAATGACCTGAATGCAGAGGATCACGTAAAATCGTAACCGTGAAGGGATTACAGTAACACATGTGCAGCTGGACGCTACTTTAGCCTTTTATGCACCGGCTGAACCACTGAAAACGTCAACCTAGTGTGAAAATTGACGCCTGATTTCAGCGCTCAAATTTTCTGCAGTGCATCAGATGCCCTCAGAATGCTGAAATTGCTTCATAAAAAAGCAAACTCTAGAATTTTGTCGTGGCTAATGAGTCAAAACCAAGTGCGCAAATGTACTGAGTTCATATCCCGATGCCACCAGAAACCCACCGGTTTTTCATAATGAATAGAGGGCCCCTGGCCTGGGGCGTGGCTTTATGTGGGGTTTCACGCCTAAAAAGGGGGCCCAATAAAGAATTCATGTAAGACGCGTGGTCTCTGGGCGCCTCTTGTCCAACCACAGACGATCTTGTTGAAGAGCATGTGCCATGGCTGTGTGAGGCAAGTGCTGCCGCCGGGTACCTACCGGTAAAATAGGTGCAAGGCTGCTCCCGGCCTGGTGCCCCGCCATTATATGACCTCAACATTTGGAAAGGGGTGTTTGTCCCTTACCCAAAGGCGTAGGTGTATTTGGGACGCCAGATAGAAAATGTCCGCCATGAGAGCAGGTCAAACCTCCTTTATTGTGTGAGGAAAGAAAAGAACGCCAAGGGGCGAATCGATTGTTTCTTGCGAAACACGAATATTGCTTCTTGCCAAATACTCCGTTTTCCCCACTGCATTCATGCTTGTCTCGAACAACGCAGCAAGGGAGAAGTGAAATCCCCTACGGCCATGTATGCAAGAACCCCTGACTTATTTTTCATTGCCCCGTGTGTCTCGCCTTTTGCTCCGCCTTTCTCATTTTGATAGCAATATTATGTTATTAGCGACTCTCATAGACGGACATGGAAGACGTATTATTTCTTTCTTTGTCTGAAGAGTATCATACTTTCTTTAAGATGGAACTGGTGGCGTTACAGACCCATCATCATCTTCAGTTCCCAGTTATCGCAAGTGCGAAAAAAGAAAGGTTTCTTGTTTAGAATGTTAGGCAGGTGCTGACATGAAAAAAAATTACACTGAGTCGCCTTTTGTCTATATTTAACCCTGCCTTAAAGTCCACATTTGCCCTGTAATTATATTTCTTGCCTTATCAAGACCAACCACTCACAAAATTTCCCCAACGCTGAGCCCGTACATGCAGTAATCACATTAGACGCATTCTCAGTTTCGGTGCACACTAAGCAGAATCGAGATGAGCAAGTATTCAACGTTATGCGCTGTCCATGTTTCCGTAATTTATTCCGCAGATTGATTTCCGAAGTTTAATATCAGCTGTGTTCCCGTGTTGACATCACATATTTTCAGTGTCTGGAATCTGGAATCCTGTACGTTGCCCGACGCACGGACATGCCATTTGAATACGATTTGTCATTTTGTTATCCCAGTTGGTCCTATCAGTCTATCCTGGGTTTCAAACCGCATGTTCGTGAAAACTGCGGACGTTGGATGTGATTATAGGACGAGTGAGTAGCTCTTTCTTTATTTGTTTAAAGCTGGTGAGGGCACTGAAATCTATTTCGGAAAACCTGTGTGCTCTTATTAGGCGGTACGTGTCCCATTCTTTGTCATCAAAAGACAGCTTCCCCGGCACTTTCATAACAGTTCATAAGAAAGGGCACAAGTTTATTACAAAAATGGGACGTGTGTGAAAAGTGTATTTTGACTGTAGGAAAGAAACACAAACACACGCAAGGAAGAAAAAAAAACATCCAGGCGTAAAGAAAAAACGCTGCCTCTAAACAGTGTGCGAAGTTCTTTCAAAGCGCGTGCCTGAATTGTTGCGCATCAGTAATACCTCCGAGCTACGTGAATGTAAATTTTCAAGTTTGCAGCACACAGGATTAAATTGTCAGCGCCGTTCGCACAAAACTCAGGTAGAGCACATTTCACACTGCAGCCACAAAAATAAGGGACACGCGATGGGAACTTTCGTAAGCGTCTTTCAACCACCTGACGCTCACGAAACTAGCTCCGTTAAGAATGATATATTTTGACGGTCTCTCAGAACGAATGACGTCGGCACCTGTGATGAGCTCCGACTATATGCTGTAGGCCATGCAGCTGGGGCTGTGAAAGGACCTACCTCTCTATATAGAAAGTGGAGGCTTTCATGAGAATGCCCAAATGCGTGGCAGGACCTCAATTTGTCAGGAAGGGCATTGCGTAATAGGCAATATCTAGTCGTCCACTGCGGTAAATTGAACTAGACGGTGCCTTAATGTGAAAGTGTTAGCGAGCCTCGCCCATCGTCATGGGTTTTGTTAGCTGTGATGAATCATGCTGAGACCAGCGGCGAAGCATCTGTAAGTAGAAATGAGCGTTTTATGAAGCATGTATATGCTCTAGGCACCAATACATTTTCTACTTATCAGTGTACGCTGCATTTAGCATAGCACAAGGTGGATATATGCGTGTAGATAGCAATAATAGTGTGGTTAAAATTAGAAGAGACTGACTGGCTTGCATAACCGCTAGAAAGGGCTGCTGTATCCTGGTTTATTATTATACCTATACTAGACATAATAACAGCAATATTGTTATGCTTTTAGCGACTCTCACAGACGGACATGGAATACGCAATATTGCTTTCTTTGTCTAAAGATCAGTCTTCACTACATTAGCAGAACATTGCAAAATAGATAACACAATACAGGAAGCCCAAAGAATACTCAAGAGATATATCCCTTAACTCTCTTTTGCAAATTCATTGTTGTTTTGGCAATGGCAGGCCTTTTCATCCACATTGTTAGGTAGATCCACGCAGTGTTAGTTTCTTGACTTTAAGTGTTATATTTTACCCCTATAGTAAAATTTCCTATAATGCAAGCAACAAAACACGAAATGCACTGCTAGCACGCGAAGCAGGACGGAGGTCTCCGTGATTCTTTTAATTTTTTTTTCGTCTTTTTCGCAGTAGCCTCTCTTTCACGTAGTACGCTCTTGAAAGGAACTTAAATTACACGAACTCACCCACACAATTTTTCCACAAGCATTGTAACAGAGAATTTAAACCAATAGATTCAGAAATTTGATTTCAAAGGCTGTGTATGTTTACCTTTGTGTTGTCTGCTTTCTTAAAACGTTGGCATTACCGGAATAAGTTATAATAAATGCATACTGAAGGCGGCTGAAGGGGCGTTATATTTGAGCTGCTTAAATAGTGAGCAGTGTATTCATGTGTTGCGCATAGCATCATTCCTGTCCCTCGGTTTGGGTTTTCTAAGGCATCCGTGATTGGTTTCGTGATACGCGATGCAAAAATAGAATTCCCTCAACAACGTCCAGTTTTAATGCGTAAGCATATGGCTACTTCCCTCGGAAACCTGTTCGTTCGTCTATAACGCGTGACATGAAGCGCTTCATACATATGCATGGGGTCCTGTGGGGGTATACATGAGAAGGTCTTATACCACAGCTGAAATTTATGATCATAACTATATATAATCGCCTAGGTTTAAGGAATAAATACGGTATGACCGATGTGGGAATCAAACGTCTGCCATTGAACACAGCAGCCGGGTGCTGTAACCATTAAAGAAGAAAAAAAAGTACGCCAAAATTGCAGGCATGCTTCTCTAGTTCCAGAGCTCTTTGAAACACTCTGCGCGTGCGCCCTGTACTACTTTGTCGTCTTCTTTATTGTCCCAGTTCGCTCTTTGACGCGCCGATATATATGACCTAATTTCATGAATGCGTACGCACTATCTGACAAGTCCCACTAGGGAGTTTCTGCAGTAATTATTAAACACTGGATACTATAATATAAGCTACCAGGGTGCATTACCTACGTACGGAGCTTGATGTATACGAATGCCTAGTGGTCTCTCAGCTTTTCTCATGGTAAAAATATTTTACTGAAGGCTTCGAGGCAATAAGTTGTAGCTCATAATAACTGAAACCTACATATAAGCTTTATAACAAGTACATTGCATACAACATATTAAAAGTTAGCGCTCAAATTCATCAAAATCTCAACATATAAATCATACAGTTGAAACATCTGATCAATCCATAACACCATTGTTCTAGCTTAGCATTTTACACCTTTGTCACTACCACATATTTATGCCTGTATGCAGCACCCTTCAAGACCTTTACCATTTTTTCTTACTCTTACAGTTCTTAAATCATTGAGTGTATAAATTGATATGACACCTTTTGTCCAAAACATGCCCTTGCGCCTATAAAACCCACTAATAAATCAGCAAGCAACCGAGGGTCGGCCTCGGTGGCCGTGAATCATAAATTAAGACACTCAAGTCGGCACGTTTTCACTATCACGATGTTCATGTCTGTGTTTTATCGTGTAGGAAAACGCTACAAGCCCACTTTCCGTCACTTCATCTTAAACATGAATAAAATACGTTCAAAGTCGAGTTAAGAAGCAGTCAACGCGAACAGTGGAAGGTGCACGTGTGCAATGAACTAATCATATCGCACAATACCGCATCTGACGTAATCGGGCTTCGATGTCGACAGCACTATCATTTATTCTTGTATGCTTCACAGGAAAACTTAAGGCTACAAACAGAATATGTCATTTTTAGTGCCCGGACGAAAGGTGGGTGCTGCGCAGCGATAAGCATTGCATTCAATGGTCTAAGTGGAGCGTCCCGTGTCAACGCCGTATCGTGCCACTAAGGACATTACTTTCAGAACTTCTCCGTGCTTCATTCATATTTTAACTGTGCGCTTCTCTTGCTGTCTTTCACTTTGGTTCTCTGCTTCAGAGAGGTATTTCACCTTCAAACCACGGGGACGGTTAATTATAATTAGCACAGCCGACTGAATGCAACATTTAGGTTCCAAGAGAGGCGGAACGAAACGAGGCTTCGAAACAGCCATCAGCCCACGCGCCTTCGCCAATGCTTTCCTTGCCTTGGAAAACGATTCTGGCTCTGTGTCGGCGTTCGCTGATACAGCGAGAGGCGGAAGCCGTGGGAGGTGACCTTTAACTTGATCGCCTCTGGGTTTCACGGTCCATCGGCTTTGCGGCTAAGCCCGCAGCGTACGATGTTCATTTACTATGTGTGTGTGTCACGCATTGTCGTATATTCTGTGTATTTCCTGCCCTTAGCAGCTGCGTAGGAGAACGCCGAACGACCGGGAAAAAAAAGAACTGTGACGGAGAAAGTGAGCTCAGATTTCCGAGGATGTAAAACAGACCTAAATGAAGAAGATTTTTTTTTATTATACCATCAAGGTACAGTTGTACATTGCAGAGGGGAGGGGAAAGGTAAATACAGAGGCAAATCACACAATCGTTGATTATAGAAAAAAATACAAGTACAAATAAGCAAAAATTTTCCAAGAAAACATCAAGCTAAATGCGTTGATATCAATAAACAATAAAAAGAACAAGAAGAAATAAGGAAGGAAGACAAAAAAAGAATAAAAAAGAATTGTCCTGGGAATGTTAGATAATTACTTGATGCAATACCTGGGAAAAACATGGCAGAACATCGCAAAACGTGGTATACAAAATGATAAGAATGGTAAATAGAAACTTGGTAAGCGTAGCAAAAATACACGGCGTAACAAAAAGAAAAGAAACGAAAAAGAAGCATCATATAAAAATACAAGCCATAACTTAAAATTATGGCATAAGAACAGATATTATGCAGAACAAGCAATCGCAACATTAATTTATAAAATGAAACTTTGAAGTGTGGTTTTAAAGTTATTGGTGTCAATTATGCTTGTAAGTGATGCGGGTAAGTTATTCCAATGTTTGCTCGTTTGGGGAGGAAATGAATATGAAAAGCGGACGGTGTTGCAGCGCGGAATGTTTACCTTTTGGCGGTGGTCAATGCGAGATGAAATGTATGGTGGTGGTTGAACAAAGATAGAACGTAAATATGCGTTGTGGTAGTAGATTTTATGGAAAAGACATAGGCGAGATAGTTTTCTGCGGGTTGATAACAGCGGGAGGTGTAGGAGAGCTTTCATGTTAGTGACACTTGCAGTTCTTTGGTAGTTGGTGAGAATGAAACGGGCTGAGCGATTCTGTATTGCCTCTAGAGAATGTATGAGGGTGTCATGACCAGGGTCCCATACTGATGATGCGTACTCAAGCTGTGGACGAATGTAAGTTGTGTACAATAAGAGTTTTAGCGATGATGGTGCTAGGGAAAATTTCCGACGAAAGTATCCCAGTGTACGAGTGGCCTTAGAGGTTATGTGGTCAATATGAGTTTTCCAGGATAGATTGCTGGCAATGTGAACCCCCAAGTATCGGTACGACGTTACACATTCTAGTGGGATGTTATTTAGCGTGTAGGTGGGGCAGATCACGTTAGTACGAGAAATCCTCATAGTCTTACACTTTTTAATGTTTAGTTCCATGCGCCACGTACGACACCACTAATTTATGTTATTGAGATCCTCCTGAATTGCTAGAATATCTGATGGATTAGTTATTTTACGATACAAGACGCAATCATCCGCAAATAGGCAAATGTTCAAGGAAACGTGAGTGGGCAAGTCATTAATGTAAATTAGGAATAATAAAGGACCGAGCACGGACCCTTGCGGGACACCGGAGTCAACTGGAGCTAGAGGCGAGTTCGCGTCATTGGTGGTTACAAATTGAACACGTGATGTCAGAAACGCGCGAATCCAATTAATTACGGCAGGGTCTATGTTTAGGACGTTTAATTTAGAATATTTAAATAGTTAAATATTCTGTAATTCCAGAGGCGCGGAGAAAACGGCTATGTGAAGAAATGAACCCAACGAGAAAGAAATCAGGCATCACAAGGGAGTGAGAACGCAACAAATATAAAGACAGGCAGGTTAACCAGACGAATGTGTTGTTTGCTAGCATGCACTGGAGGTGAAAGGGGAAATAGAGAGATGAAAAAGGGAGAAAGTGATGGCTTCTAGCACATGAGAGAATGTAGAGTATACTATAAACGGTCACTCAGGACGCCGGGGCTTCAGGAACTGCATCAGTGAACTGAAAGCCTTTTCGGCCAGTGACGCATGTGGCCACGGTCAGAGTGTCTTTGGCTCCAAAAATTGTTTCCTGACCATGTGAGTGAACGTTCTCCAGAGAATACATCATCATCATGCATCATAAGAGCCATCAAAAGAGTCTCTTGACTACAACCTGCTGCTTTAGGTACTATGATTCCAATAACTCTGGACATATTCTCCAAATATAATTTACGTGTCTTGCAATGGCGTCAGTTATTAAATAAACAACATACATTTTCTGTGAGTGTTGGGAGCAATCGTGTATGGAGCATGAGCATTGCACGTCAGTGGAGTGCCCCGTCATAATCGGTGCATGAGTGCAATCAAAGCCTTAACCTAATCAGAGTTAGAATAGTACCTCTTATGCGTTCATCACTTCACTATAAAACAGGACACACGTGCGTTGACAGCAACAAGTAAAATTAGTGCTCTTAGGAACAAGCCAAGGGTTGCCTTCTTTATTTTTGTGAGGTATTTTCGACTGAACAAACGTTGCGATGAACGTGATGGCGATAACAAGACAAGATAAATTTCGGCGCTTGCGGTTGTGAATTTAAGCAGAAATAAATGATCCGGCCGACGAAGAAGGCGACTGAAGCAACGATACATGCAAGTAATATTCTATGCCCACAAGAAGATTATCAGTTTGTGAAGGAAGGTAAACGTGAGTGGGGCACAAATAAAGAACACACCTTGCGTCACCAGTCCCGGTGCGAGCTTGTTCACTGCAGTATAGAAGCAGAATTACATTAATTACTTTTATAGTTTATAAAACGAGGAAATGAGGCAAAAGGCGGTTCACAC
The DNA here is from genome assembly GCF_013339745.2 of Dermacentor silvarum. NCBI lineage: Eukaryota > Metazoa > Arthropoda > Arachnida > Ixodida > Ixodidae > Dermacentor > Dermacentor silvarum. The sequence continues at coordinate 36,171,252 of NC_051164.1, read as the reverse complement.
ATACACAGCAGACGGCCCAGAGCACGTTCTTTTCTCACTTTGACTTATTTCAGATGGAGATGGCGACGAAGACGGCGAAAATTCGCCATAAGTGTCTGTATGATTGTTAGCGCGATAAAATGGTATTAGCAAAAAGGATCATGACCAAACGGTTGCTATCTCCACTTGCATAGAGATGTTGTCTTCGGTATACAAGGTGACAATTTTTAAGGTTTATGGAATTTTTAAAGATAGCCTGTGGCAGATAACATAGTTCTAGTTCGTGAGCTGGATTATTCAGAGAGGCGGACATTACTTGCACGTGAAGTCGAACCACATACTCAACTAATTACCCAAAATCACTAATTATGTTTCGAATAATTTACACAAAGGTGCACATTGCAGTTAACGAATGAATTTGCGAGGCGTACATACATGGAAATAATTTCCAGAATGACGCCAGTGTGGAGACATGCAGCATCAAATGTGCCGTACAAGTTACATTTTGCTCCATTTACTTTTTTATGGAAACGATTTTTTAGCATTGAAGCACAAAATTAACTGGAATGCCCATGTATTTCGTTCCAGACTTTCAAAAATAATGCCTCGAAACTGGTGTCACCCTGGAAATTCATTTCAAGTGGATACGTTTTGCAAGCTCACTGGCTACAATTCGTAAGTTGCAATATGGGCCCTAAAGTAAGTAATTAAGGAGGTAATGAGTGACGTTTTGTTAGCTTGTTGAATATGTGTTTCGATTTGTCGTTCTAGTAATGTCCGCCTCTTCGAATAATTCAGCCCAAGAACAAGGGTTATGCTAACTGCCGCAGGCCATTTTAAAAAATTCCATAATATTTAGAAATCTTCACCCTGTATAACCGGCTTGTATTTTTTAATGCGGTTTTCACAACTTATTAACGTGCGAGTCAGTGGTAAGAATCAACTTCAAAAGTAATTAGGCTCCTGAGGGGCCTCAGGTTGTGAGGAGTATTTGCTGGATAACCAGTTAGCTGCAAGATGCTTTGCATGACATCGATTGCCACAGTGCATGAGAGCAGCATAATTTTATTGCGGTAGTAATAATACCGACACCGCAGGCGCGTTCGCAATACCGACACTCCAGGTGCGTTTCGCACCGCCGGAGCAGCTACCATAGCCGACGTTATGCTGCCACCGCGTGCAGCTAATTGTCACCGGTGGACAGTTAGAATGTCCCCCAAAAGTAGCAGTTTCGCCCGAAAGGCGAAGCAACGATTCTGATAGCAAATTACTAGACAGCAATATGAAGCAAGGATAGTAGTTTGCTTACTAACTAAATAGACAAGCACGATGTCACGCGCACGTAGATAAACATGAACAGATCTCGCTAGATGACCGCGGAAACTCGCCGTGAGAACGCTGGAGTGAGAAAGCGCGCCAGCAGCAGCAGGCAAATTGACCTTTGCGCTGTCTTTGGGCTCGCTTGAACGCGAACTAAACGTCGAAAGCACAGCGCATACGAAGCTACCGGCACTCGGTGCATGTACTTTTGTCCCCATTGGAGATCGCTTTGAAGATGAGGCCCGCAGGGGCGCGCACTTCGCCCACATCGCAGATCACTTTCAAGATACGGCGCCCGCGCGGCCGTCTCCCACTCCGTCGCCTCGCCCCTGTGCTTCGCGCGCGAAAGACCATGCGCTTTCGGCCTGCCTTCCTTCCTCGCGCGCGTTGCATTGATCCGCGATTGCCGGCTCACCCTCGTACGTTTTCACTGGCACACGCAGCGTGCGACGCGGGGCAACGATCACCGTTGGACTTTCGAGGGAACCTAACGTCGATGGCGGCGCCGACGGCAGAAATGAGCTTGGAGTGTCCATATAATTGCTATCGCAATAAAGAAAGCAATATACGCCCCGCCCGAAAGGCCGACCCGCGTTGGCCATGTCTACGTTCGCATCACCCTCTGTTTGTCGGCGTTGCAAGCAAAACTTCCTTACGCGCTAGAAAAACTGCACAATCGGCCACTTTCCGTGCAGATGCTGCTGGAACGCCGCCCCCATCGCTCGTTGGCCCATAAAGCGGTGAAGGCACTTTTGTGCTTCTTGAGGACAACGGGCTTGTGTGGACGTCTGTGACTATTAGTAAAATACCACACGCGTCAGCGAACTCACCGCTAATTTCCCTCTTTCCTTCAGTCCTCTCTTTCTCTTTCATCTTTGTCTTCCCCTTTCCCATTCCCATGGTGTAGCGTAACCAACCGGACGTTATTCGGGTTAACCTCCCTGCCGCCGAGCTACCCGATATCAATTCTGGCCATGCATTTGCCTGTTGGGGTCATCAATTGAACTTCCCGCCGTTCTTATGTGTGACCAGTCCATGATGTTTTGACTTTATTAAGGCTATCGGCGAGTTTCTGGCCGATTATCGAGCAAATCGGCCTTTTCTGTTTCCTCGTTCCTCCTCCGCAAGCGCTAGCACCTTTCCTTCCGCTCTCCCGTGGTGGCGGTGTCGTCGAAATGTCACGCCTGTTTAGTTTCCTCCACCTCCTCGGGGCGGCGGTCCCGTCATCGACGCGAATGTGTACAAAAATACAGAAAGACAAATTGCCGTTTTGAATTTTGAATTACAGCGAAAGCTGTATATGGGTAGGCGAAACGAAAAACCGTTGGTCCCATGTTTCGCTAAACGTCTCCATTCGGCTGCGCCTTCAGTTACATCGCACCCAAGCGCGCGCCATTGGCAGCGCCGTTAGTGACGTCATTAGCGAACGGGTTCCCGCCATTGCCACACTGACGCTGCTTTGCCCGCAACGCCGCCTCCTCGGCTCGCCATTGTCGCATGCATTTGATATCTAGAGTTAGCTCAGCGTCGTGGCTAGCAGCCTTCGCCCGCCATTGCGGATTGCGTTCCACTAGAAACACAAACATGTAACGAATAATTGAGAAACGCTGCAATACAGCGTTGATATTAACCCACTGCTGAACATCGGGGCCACACGTTTCAGCTTCACTGGTTAACCATCTGGACGGAGTGCTTGAGGGGGGGGGGGGGGGTTCTTTTCTCTTTTCCTCTTTAGTCGTGATGGGGAGGCCACGCATATTCTGGACTCACGAGGAGGAACGCTCATTCGAAGAGCGACGTCCCGCATGCGCTTGGCGTTTTGTGCACGATCTCCATCGGTGGCGCTTGCCGCCCGCAAGCGACGATTGCCTTCTCGTCTCCGTTCCCACAGTCAATCTTAGCAGGCGCGGTGATGTTCGGGAGTCCTCACTATACTTGAATATGATGGAATTAATATAATAATAACAGAAGTGACACGGGAATGTGTGTGCGTACCTATCGGCACGAAGACCGCCTATAAAGAAAATAAATGCGTTCGTATCTTTGTTCAAAATTATGTGTTATTTCTGTGTCCCGTGCTAAACAGGCCAGGTCCAGGTGGATGAATAAAGCCCACTGGTCATCCACCTTCACAGAGTGGAATTACTCATTATTTTTTTTAGGTATATGTATTGGCCACGCCTTGCCACATGACATGCAGTATATGCGAGTTATAAATTGTAAAAGTACTGAAAGCACTTTCACAATTTATTTTGATGATTGATGATTTAGTTTGATGATTTAGAAAAAGTATTCAAGTCATTAAAGTGGGAAGACTTAGCCGTGAGGGTCAACGCCGAGTTTCTCAGTAACTTTCTGTTTGTAGATGACATTGTCCTATCCAGCAACAATGGGGACGAATTATAACAAATGAGTGAGGACCTTAATTGAGAAAGTGTAAGAGTAGGGTTGGAGATTAATATATAGAAGGCAAAGAGAATGTTCAATAGCCTGACAAGGGAACCCGAATTCAGGATCGCCAGTCAGCCTCTAGAGTATGTAAAGGAGTACGTTTATCTAGGTCAGTTATTAACAGGGGACTCCGATAATGATAAGTAAATTTGCAGAAGAATACAATTGGATTGGAGCGCATGCGGCAGGCATGGCCGAATCCTGACTGGGAGCTTACCACTGCCGTGGAATAGAAAAGTGTACAATCATTGCATTCTACCGCTGCTTACACAATGGGAAGAAACTTGCAGGTCAACAAAGAAGCTCGAGAGCAAGTTAAGGACTACACAAAGGGCAATGGACCAAACAATGTTGGGCGTAACGTTAAAAGAAAGGAAGAGACTGGTGTGGATCAGAGAGCAAACGGGCATAGCGGATATTCTCATTGACATTAGGCGAAAAAAAATGGAGCTGGGCAGGCCATATGTCACGCGTAGGGTAGATAACCGGTGGACCATCTAGAGTTACAGAAGTGGGTGCCAAGAGAAGGGAAGCGTAGTTGAGGACGGCAGGAAACTAGATGGGGTGATGAAATTTGGAAATTGCAGGATAAGTTAGGAATCAGCTAGCGCAAGGCAGGAGTAATAAGAGATCGCAGGTAGAATCCTTCGTCCTGCAGTGGACATAAAAATATGCTGATTGATGGTATGATGATGATTTGGTTTCATTATGAATATGGCGGTTATATTGCCACATCATTCTATCACAATGTCGCTCATACCTTGTCCGCCATTCTCGACAAAGTCATTCCTCGGAATTTTGATAATGACAGCCCACAAACGAATGTCCTGAAGCATACACTGCCTTTAGTTAAGTCTTCTCAGACTGAAACATTAAAAGTGCGAAACACTAACAGAAACATGAAATTTACGTATTTTGGGGGTTCTGACGTGCACTACCTCCGAGATCGGCTCACGCCAGAGGCCGCATTTCTTCGAGAAAGCTCGCCTTCGTGCATAGCGTTCGCCGCAGGCAGTTTCCCGGCAAACATTATGATTACATAAGCTGCAGTTTCTGGGAAGCCTGAGAAGCGGTCAGAGACCTTTGAATGCTATCGCATTCCACTCGTAAAGGCGAAGCCTAAGCGTCGTTCGATTTTTTTTTCCTTTGGTCTCTCCTCAGTGGACTATCGAGATGCGAACCCCTGGAACGCTGCTGGCGGCCCCCCTAATCACGCCATCGTTGAACTACTGTGTATGTAAGACGCACAGTATGAGCGCGCTGCGAGGCGCCAGGTTTGTTCCTGCGGCACAGCATCATTTGCCTCGTCCGTTACGTTGCGCCTACACTGATGTCACCCTCTTCGTGTTTTTGGACACCGTATGAAGAGCTTCCAGCGCAACGTCAAACGTTTCGATTACATTGAATGATCGGTTCTGCGGATATCGTGTCTGCGCTCGGAGTATAATGGAGCTGCTTGACACGAAACACTTCGCTTTGCAGTATCAGCGCACTGGCCAACAGGTCCAAAGCATAGCCAAGAACCTAGAGCCAACGGGCACAATGATGAAAGAAGATGGAAAGAAAGGTTCACTTTAAAAAGTGATACTTTCTTGAACCTAGTCAGACAACTGCCAGTTAACGTCAACAACGTGGATGGTTCAATTTTGTAGTCTTCGTTATCGATCGTGCGAGGTAGCTGCCAGCCGTAGCGATCATCCGAAAAGCGAGGAGAGATAAATGTTGCTTCGTTTTAAGGTGCTTCAATACCTCAATATAGACATGAAAACAACAAGCATCAACTGCAGAGATTTCTAATGGCATTTATTTTCTGCCGACAATACACATACAAAAGCACTACGTAGTATCCTAAATCAGCTGCCATTTCTTCCGGTCCATCCTATTATACTTGGCTGCAAGACTCCTTATCGTAGGCCATAACTTCTACATCGCAGTTCTTTCGGAATTGCTCGGTGCATTTACTTGGAACATTGTCTTTGACTTCATCCGTAGTCCATAGAATGCACTCTGCAAAAACAAAAACAAACAAGAGCTAGTCACCATTGCCGGCGGTGAAAAAAAATGAAAGCTACTGTACTGTCGTAGAGGATCCGCACAGCTTAAATTTGGCATCTTTCGTTATACACCTTTATCGTGCAGATTGTCTGATAAGAACTCTAAAATAGCGCCTAAAGAATTTTTGCCGTGCTTAGTAGCTTTACATAGTTTCAGTGAAAGAATTGATCTTCACGGGAACACAAAAAGGACTTATTGTTCTCACGCTGTATAGCGGTATATCAGTAACCTTCAACGACAAATGTTTCTTTAGAATGCGTTCGAATATGTCGTCATTTACCGAGAATACATGAAAAGAAATGTATAACCCGATGCACGCCGCGAATATTTAACATAAGCTGCATCTTACCTTCCTATAACAGTAGGATAGTAATAAATCGTTAGGCTGCATCGGTACTATAGTTTATATCGGCTTTTTATATGGGGTGTATTTTTCTTTTTTTGCTGCACGAAGTTTTTATAAAATGCACGTGGCAGATAGCGCGATTCTGTCCATTCATTCTAAATTACTCGATCAGGTGGCGTTCCTTCTACAAGAAATCAAACTTCTTAATTAAAACATAACATAATTACGATAATTAACCTTTTAATATTGTGAACTTTTAAAGAAGTTACAATGAGCAACGGTACACGTTGCCTTTATTTGAGAAATGCACAAGAAAATTAAAAATGTGCACCTTTAATAAAGGCTGTGACATTAAAAGCGTACGGCTGTAATGGGCGGACTATCGAGTGGCCTCGTTTTGGCGAATGGCATCCTACACTGGTGAACCATTTAGATAAAAGGCTGCCACACATGTTTGTCAGCTCAGGTTGGAATACGCTTAGTCTCACTGGGTAGTGCACGCATTTTTTTGGTGTGCAAATATACAAAGCACGAACCACGAAGCTAAAAATGAAACCCACACGGGTTTCTCAGATAGAACGCATTGCAGTTGAAGATTCATCCCTGACCAGGACAAATTTTTACTCAAGTGTCATGCATTCTTACTGAGAAACCCGTAGGGGTTTCCTTCGTAGGTTCATGCTACATTCGGGTGGATGACAATTTTTTCCTTGGTTTAATGATTTTAGATATGTGATATATTACTTGGAATACCAAAACTTATGCAAAAGATTGCTAGGAAACATGCCGCAGTTTTGCCATGTAGGTTTAATTTTCTTTAAGCCTGACTGATTCTTAGCTGGTACGTAGAGTAGACAGTAAGCTTTATTTTTTTTATTATGGTGATATTCCCATGAGAAATCTACACAGAAACTTTTAGGTGCCCCAACTCAAGCAAACAAACACGGAAATTCCTCTAGCTTGGTTCACATGTACAACTATTGCCTTGGTCCATTTTTTGCAGAACCTTGCAGGCCTAACTACACGGCTCACATAATGTTGCAAAAGTGTTATTCATTAGGCCAAACATTGTTGTTCAACTAGCAGATAATACATGAATCATATATAATGTGGATAGTAACAGTAATTAGAGGTCCGTACGGATTAAGCTATAGTCATCTTGCTGATTGCAAATATACGGTAAGAGCAGTATTCGTCCGTTCTGTGTACAACTTGGCAATCCGTCGCTAATACGGACGTAAAGAAGGCAGTACACAGCATACGAAGATAACTAACAGTGATAGCTTGTTAAGCTGATGATGTTCAGCACCCAGCAAGGGTCAGCGAACGTTCCTACGGTACAGTCTACGGTGCTAGGTAGGGGCAGTTTCTCAGCAAGTGTTATAGTCTAGGTTTCCTGCGTTTGTGGGAAAACAGCCGTCGTATTAAGCGATGCAGTCTAAGGCGCACAACAAGGCGGGATGTCGCTTTGCATCTTGGTGAGAACCAACGCTATAGGATGACGGCAGCGATATCGCTATTACGTGACAGCAGTGAAGGCGAGTTACATAGGGAGAGGCGGACATAGACAAAAACAGTATATGACGAAATGAATTCTCAAGCAAAGTTGGCTAAAACTAGGTGGCCCTATGATAGGCCCCGCGCAAATGCACTTCCAAGTGAACCGCTCCCGCGCTCAAGCGAAGTTTGCTTGGGCTGCACTTATGTTATTTAAATGTATTAGAATCGCTGCCTCAAACCTTCTCAATTTAAAAGAAACTGTCCCTATGTCAGGCGGTGCTTGTCGACTATGACACACAAATTGCTTACGTGGATTTCCGTTATATGGAATCTCCAACACGGCGCAGGTCTCGTAGTCTGCGTAGATGGCTCTTGCTTCCTGCTTTTGACCGTCAGCTGTAAAATTGTGGCAGAAATTTAGGCTCATTGTACATCCTCCCTTACTCGACACAAGTGATATCATCACGGCAAACGTATTTTTCGAAAAAGAAATGCAATGCCAAAATTTGTAGCCCATAAATTTTCAAACGAAAACAAGAAAGACAGAACTCTGAATGATATAGTGAAATTTCTGGCCTGATGCTTGTCATTATAATTCTCACTCAGTCCAGTTACTTTCTTTTTTCAGTTAGAATGAATGCCGATCGTTTCACAATTTACTAATTAGAGAAGTCGAATCAAATATGAAATGCGTAATATGAAATATGAAATGTGCAGTTTTGCTCTGAACACAATGTGCTTGCATATAACGCTAGCACATAACATACTTCCAGAGTTCCTCGACGTCAAATGTGAGCGCGTTGTTGCGTTTTTGTGTACATTATTATGCGCATTTTATTTTTTTGACAGGAGTAGTATTACTATTGCAAAAGGATTTGTGATTTTTTAACAGCAGAGCTGCTTAAGCCAGCCGTAATTTGTGCCGCGAGCCGCAAGACCTCGCCGAGCTATGACGTCACTGCGTTGCCCAGCAACCCCATACCAGCTGTGCGATAGCTTCGCAAGACTTCGCGCCTGGACAGTGGGTGCAGTGCGTCTGCTGCGCTTGCCATAAACGTTCCGTGTAACAGGTGTGAATCTGGGGTTGCTAATGGGGGGCGGTAGTAGTAACCATGGGGAGACCGAGGAAGAACCACACTCCCAAGGAAGAGGCCGCTTTCCGGGAATCACGCTGCTTGGTCACCAAGAATACAATCACCGGCATCGACCTGATCCTGCACAGAGAGCCGAGGAAGCCTTAGCCAAGCGACGGCGCAGAGTCGAAGCTCCGCCTCGCTTCTCCTAGCTCCGGCAACGTTCGTCCGCCGCCGCACCAGCGATGGCGTCACTGCGCGTTGCATAGCGCAGCTTGCAACGCCGACACCGTGTTCCAATGCCGACACCGCGGTATAATGGCGACACCGCGTTCCAGCCGACCCACTCCGTCAATGCGGTCGCCTAGCAATCCCTTACCCAGCTTCGCGCAGCCATTTCATTGCTACGCGCCACAATTCTTGCTTTGCTTAGTCATGGAAACACTTTGTAAAGCTTGGCCATGACGTCACACTGATTATAAAGATCATGTCGCCGCGACGGCGACGCATACAACTCTCGTAGACTTCGCACTGGGTAAATGTAACATGGAACTGCCGAAGAAGTACAAGACTCCCGAAGAAGAAGCCGCTCAACTGGAAGCTCGTCGTGCCACCAGCCGAGAACGAATGCGGCGATTGCGTGCTAATCCGGAGTATCACGCCGAAGCAGCTGCTACTAAACATGCCAAGGCTAGTAAAACCTGGAAGAAACTAGGTCGATCACCAGCTCCGCTCTTTACTCCAGCCTTGCACCACTAGTGCAAGCTGCCCACTTTTTTTTCGAACTAAAACGCAATAGGCCATTGCTTTTACCTTTTAAGCGCCTGCTATACACTGTGTTTCCCTGTCTCATTTACCATAATCTTTATGGTTACCAGTTCAATTTCCGTGGTTATTGTAGGACTTGTAATCAGTTGAAATATTGCGCATAGATAAAAATCGGCAAAAAAAAACGAAACAGCATTCTTCGAAGTCTTAAGTGTCACAAATCTAACAACATAATTTGTCGACGTGGTCACGCTAATAAATATAGGTTCGCCATGGTATAGTTCGCCAATGTGCAAACGCCATGTTACTAGTTTCATTTACGTTATTATTGTAGGACTCATAATCACTAAAAATATTTAGCATAGATAAAAATCTACAAAAAAAAAAGAAACAGCATTCTTCGAAGTCTGAGTGTCACAAATCTAACAACATAATTTGTCTGACGTGGTCACGCCAATAAATACAGTTCATCATGGCATAGTTCGCCAATGTGGAAAAGCCATGTCAAACTGCATGTAACGAATACTTGCCTTGCATTTAGATACATGTATGCATGCCCCGCCATTCAGAACACCGACCTAAAAAATTATGGTGTTTTACATGCAAAACCATGATGTGAATATGAGGCACGCCGTAGTGGGGGACTCCGGAAATTTGGACCACCTGGGGTTCTTTAACGTGCACCTAAATTTAAGTACACTAGTGTTTTCGCATTTCGCCCCCATCGAAATGCGGCCGCCGTGGCCGGGATTTGATCCCGCGACCTCGTGCTCAGCAGCCCAAAGAACGCCGACCTAATGTTCTGCGAAGTAATATTAGGGGAGCTTATGTGGTTTACTAGCCCAAAAGTTTCCAACACGTTCTGTACTTAGGCTAGGTGCCAACGTGCGCGATGGACTTTGCATTTTGTTCTAGTGCCACAGGTAGAGTTCTGCACCTGTTCTGCACCGTGTCACTAAGTTTTATAAGGAATGTCGCACAGCAATGGTACGCTTGCATCAGTGTTTCATTCCGCTCGTATACTGATAATTTAGCATTAATACAAGGCATGGCGTTTGAGATGGGCCACAATGTAGCCGCAAGTGACGATGTTGGAACACTTGCTTGTCTGTTCTCAAGCAATCTGTTGCAATGTGCTTGAGATCGGGGCTACACTCGCAACTCAAAAATTATTTCAACGAATAAAGCCACTTAAAGCGAAAAATATTTCTAAGTAGATTATGTCGTCTGCCCTTTAGCGTTTGTTTGCAACGAGTGTAAGACTCATTTCATTTTGCTGTAATAGCAAGCTGGAGATATCCAATGAGCTCAACAAATGCCGTTTTCTACTTCAAGAAGATATAACTTCTTGTTAACCACTACATAGGCTACCTCTTACTCGCGGTAGGTGTTTGCTCAATGTTTCTGTACATTAGCCGTATTGTTTTTTTAAGTTAATATAAAAGCAAGCCGTTGTGTAACTTCCGCAATATATTAGGATACTTTCAAACCCGAGTTTCTTCTAAGTTAGCTCTCGACATATTTTCCAGAAGAACATTTTTTTTCTTTGATGTAGATGACGTTTATTCGTGCTTATTTTTGTTCGGCTTTGACTCACTTGTCTAAGCAATAGTTGAACTTCCATACATTCATGACCTAAATATCACTTTCTTTCTACAAGCTCCACTAATTTTATTCGCTTACTGAGAGGTTCTGTGCCCCTGCTAAGGCGGCAGCCTGTCGTTGTCTGCACCCTCATTAACTATTGTTAACCGCAGGTACAAAATGACAGAATATTCCACAAAACACAGCTGTTCCACTACGCAATATGCTTCGTGTACAGTGCTATTACTTCCACGCACATTCAAGTGACGTATTTAATTTTATAGTTACCGTCATCGACAGTGACGAAGGCCTTGTCGGGTGCGTCTCCTTTTTTGAAGTGAAAGGTGATGTTCTTTCTGAAATGATAATTATAAAAGTGCTCACTTCAGAAATAGATTCGAAAGAAATGTAGAACGATTAGCTGTAGTGGCTTTCATCATTTAAAGCCGGTGGATGATGTCTGTCCTTTATACAACATTTCATCATTTCAACCAATTCATCATTGGCTTTCACCAGCAATTTCTCGTTGGAAAAATATGGTTAGGTCTGCCAAGCTTCTAATTCTACCCTTAATTTATTGCTGATTTAGAATTGCTGCCACCTTCAATTGATATGCTCGCATTGTCACAATTTATACCAAAGAGTCCTCCGGTTGTAAGAAATAGTTAATTGGCACTTTTGGTTATTTTGTGCTTTCTACAGTAAAACTTTCTACCAATAACAAAGAAAAGAAACATATTACATAACACTGATAAAAGGAGAAATTGTCATACACTCAGACTGTAGCAAAAACCTACAAAGGAAATTCATACGGGTTTCGTGAAGAAATCCTCGCATTCGAAGACAATTTTGTCCGGGTACGGGATTAGAACGCGGGACGAACGCCTTTCCGGTGCGGTCGCTGTGGCGTCTCAGCTAACCAGGAGGGTAGTAGATAGCAGCGCAAGGGTGAATCTATTAACAAATGAAAGCCCAGGGACACTTAATGTGGAAAATCAGTTCTGGGGAAGCCTCAAGTTGCAGGAAGGATCATCTAACATTATGAGTAAAAAGGCTGGACATAAAGGCTACTGCTAGCGATGCTCATTAATCCTATAAATAAAATATTCAACGTCTCGACAAGGTTTGTCACTGTCTAATAAAAATAGTCAATTCGACTAATAACGCTCAGCACAAAATGAATATACGAATAATCACTCACAGTAGTGGCGTACATTATAACTGCTGTTTAAATGCCAATATGATAATAAAATAACTAACTTACTCTAAATATTATTTACCAAATAATTTGATTGCGTATAATGCTAGTGAACGCCATATAATCTCTAAATTGAAGCTATCCATTACATTGGGCCCAATCATTGAGTGGAAACTTTGCCGATCAATCTTAAAAAAAGACGCAGACCCAAAATAACGAGGCGAAAGCATAATCTTTGTAAAAGTAGAATAAATATGTATTTTTTCGAATTTTGATAGCTAATGAAACTGATGTAACTCAGTTTTGAAAATGCCCTGAAGCTTTGTGTGTCGGAGCAATCGGTGATGTATTTGTGAAATACCCCGATTTTTTATTTCATGATTTTTATTGAGAAGAGAAAGGAAGCGCAATCGAGGATGGCAGAAAACTAGGTGTGGTGATGAAGTTAGGAAATTTGCAGGCGCAAGTTAGAATCAGCTAGCGCAAGTCAGGGGTAATTGCCGATCACAGGGAGAAGCCTGCGTCCTGCAGTGGACCTAAATATAGGCTGATGATAATGATGGTTGAGAACAAGGCCGTCAACCAGGGAATTGCTGAAGGTAGCCACAACTTGGATACACGAGATTACATGAACTAGTATGTATTACTTATATTTAAAGGCTCATCTATAGTCCGAGTTCACGTCTGCGCCGGCAAGTGCGTGCGTGGGCGTTAGGATACGCTGGAAGGACGGGGACCACTTTAAAATTCGGTGCGGTGTAATGACCGTTGTAATCGGTGCCCATAGGCGCTTGCCGTTGACATAAACGCGGATATAACATGATCTATATCGCAGTGGGCTCGAGCATTTGCGCTAACCAGAGTGCTTTCTCTGCCAGCATTTCCGACAAATTCTGTGCTCAGCAGAACGTGAATCATCATCATCATCATCAGCAGCAGCAGCAGCCTATATTTTACATGCACTGCAGGACGAAGGCCTCTCCCTGCGATCCCCAATTACCCCTGCCTTGCGCTAGCGTATTCCAACTTGCGCCTGCAAATTTCCAAACTTCATCATCCCATCTGGTTTTCTGCCGACCTCGACTGCGCTTCCCTTCTCTTGGTATCCATTCTGTAACCCTAATGGTCCACCGGTTATCCATACTACGCGTTACATGGCCTGCCCAGCTCCATTTCTTCCGCTTAATGTCAACTAGAATATCGGCTATCCCCGTTCTCTGATCCACACCGCTCTCTTCCTGTTTCTTTACGCTACTCCTAAGATTTTTCGTTCCATCGCTCTTTGTGCGGTCCTTAACTTGTTCTCGAGCTTCTTTGTTAACCTCGAAGTTTCTGCCCCATATGTTAGCACCGGTAGAATGCAATGATTGTACACTTTCTTTTCAATGACAGTGGTAAGCTCCCAGTAGGGATTTGGCAATGCCTGCCGTATGCACTCCAACCCAATTTTATTCTTCTGTAAATTTCTTTCTCGTGATCAGGGTCCCCTGTGAGTAATTGACCTAGATAAACGTACCCCTTTACATACTCTAGAGGCTGACTGGCGATCCTGAATTCTTGTTCCCTTGCCAGGCTGTTGAACATTATCTTTGTCTTCTGCATATTCATCTTCAACCCAATTCTTACACTTTCTCGATTAAGGTCCTCAATCATTTGCTGTAATTCATCGCCATTGTTGCTGAATAGGACAACGTCATCTGCAAACCGAAGGTTGCTGAGATATTCGCCATTGATCCTCACTCCTAAGCCTTCCCAGTCTAAGAGCTTGAATGCTTCTAGGCATGCAGTGAATAGCATTGGAGAGATTGTGTCTCCTTGCCTGACCCCTTTCTTGATATGTAACTTTCTACTTTTCTTGTGGAGAACCAAGGTAGCTGTGGAATCCTTGTAGATGTTTGATAAGATATTCACGTATGCCCCCTGTACTCCTTGATTACGTAATGTCTCTATGACTGCTGGTATCTCTACTGAATCAAATGCCTTTTCATAATCTATGAAAGCCATGTAGAGAGGTTGATTGTACTCCGCAGATTTCTCGATTACCTGATTTATGACATGGATATGATCCACCGTAGAATATCCCTTCCTGAAGCTAGCCGGTTCTTTTGGTTGGCTGAAGTCAAGTGTTGCCCTGATTCTACTGGAAATAACCTTGGTGAATATTTTATACAATACTGAAAGCAAACTAATGGGTCTATAATTCTTCAATTCTTTAACGTCTTCCTTCTTATGGATTAGTATAACGTTGGTGTTCTTCCAGCTCTCTGGTACACTTGAAGTTGTGAGGCGTTGCGTATAAAGGGCCGAAAGCTTTTCAAGCATGATATCTCCTCCATCTTTGATTAAATCTACTGTTATTCCCTCTTCTCCAGCAGCTGTTCCCTTGGCCATGTCTTTCAAGGCCCTTCTAACTTCATCGCTAGTTATAGGAGCCTCTGTATCCGGTTCATCACTATTTCGAATGAAAGTAGCTTGGCTATTTTGAACGTGAATAGCGCAGCATAAATGCGCAGGTGGAAGCAGCAAACATCTGGGCTTGCGCACAGCATGATGGTAGGTAAAACACATTATATTCTTGTGAGACTCGAACACAACTATGGGATATAATCGCTCATCAAGGTGCTTTTTATTATCTACTGTTATGTTATGAACTTGAAAAAAGCATTTCTAAAGCTTCAATACCACGTTTAGATGCCAAAAGCTGCATCTCCATGTCTCCACTATCTCGATCACCTGCCTTCTCTTTGCTTTGGTAAAAACTGCATTTCATTGCCTCAACGTAGAAATGAAGATGGAACTACGTGCAGTACATTGCCATTTTGCTGCCACGTCCGCTATTTTCACGCAATCTCAGGGACTTTGAAACACACCTCAAGGTAGCTTTCGCCCATGCGGGACGACACACAGGTACAGATCAATTTAGTGCCAATTTCTCGAAAGCGGATGACAATGTCAATCTCTTATTATAAAGTATCTTTTCATTTGTTAGCTTATTCCTAATTACTTGCTCTATCTCATCCTTGTCTTCGATCTTTTTTAGCCTTGTGTTTTCCATTGCTCATTACCGTACTTCAGTATAAGCGAAGAAAACGACAAAAGAATTTTTTGGGCGCTCTGCGCTTGCAACGTGGTAGGTTCTTTGTTGAACAGCATTCCCTCCATTATATGTCATTTCAATACTGTTTCCCCCTTATATAATGCCCTGTTAAGGGTCTTTGGGTTAATAAATATTGATGATGATGAAGAAGAACATGATTAAACCACTTATTTACCGTTACACGTGCACCGTACTTCATGCTCAGAATGAATATTTTGCGTAATCACTTCCAGGTGAATTTGGAAAAAAAAGTTGAAGGCAATGTGCAATGTATTGTGCAAGGGGTCTAATGAGGATATAGCTCAGCGTGCGCCTGCACCAAATTCCAAGGAGTGAGCATGCCATCCGTCCATCCACCACAGCGTGCTCGACGTTGGTCGAGTTAGGAGGAAGTTTGGGTTTAAAAACGGCGCACTTCAGCCGCGCGAAGCGAAGCGCGTTTGACATGGTGGGCTAATTAGCCGGTCCTCGCTGACGTTGCGGACTACGTTGGACTGTCAACGAGCCTTGTTCATCTGAGACAGTGGCCACTGAAAAGTCCGACACTAATGTCCTAAACAAGATCATGCCAGTGTTTCCCTCTTTCTTTTGCTTCTCAGCAAGAAAGCTTCACTGTTGAAGAATTGCTTCTTTCCCGGTATTGTACTAGGTATCGCAGCCACTGTGGGTCAGTTGATCTGCGAGTGTGGTAACTAGGACCGGTGACCACAAATAGCTGTTACGCTAGAATTGTTCATAAAAGAAAAAAATCTGCCAATCCTGGTGCTCGAAGTATCAAAACTAAAGAACAAATAGCTTTGTGAATGGACCCCAGAAGTTTAGCACAAGTCAACGTAGGGCAGCTTTGAAAACAGCTTGATCTGTAATTTAAATATTCCTGCGGAAATCGGCAATGTTGAAAAGTGCTCAGTATTAGTCCACGCTATTCAGCTTAACGCCAGCTTTCCATTATTATTTTCTTGACTTTCCAACTATCGCGTTAAAAACCGCAACAAACATATACAGTGCTTCCGCTTGGTTCTCTTTGCGTACATGATAGACATCCCTACAATAAAGCAGGCACAAGTTCATAGGACTCCACGATCTTGAAAATCTGTAATCTTTTGAAATCATTCGCTCATTGATTCGAGTTCGTGTAACTTAAGCCAATCTACCATGGTAATTGGCATATTTCTTTCCTGGAAATTCTACATGTCGAGAGGCAACAGTATTGGGGTCAGAAAACCGCCTAAAACGTATTGCAGAGCACTCATGGTAAAGAATTGGCAATGTTAAGACTGGCCCTTCTGTCAATTCTCTGCTCGAGCGATCACTTAGTTATTTTAGGTCTACCGTTCATAACTCACTTCACGTGGCCTTTCAGACCCTTTAGAAGCCAGACGTAATCAGCAGTCGATTCATCCTTATCAAATTTTGTTCGGACGGCGGTCAGGCACTCGAGATCTCCATCGTTGTCAGTGTCGAGTATGGCGACGCCATAGGGGTGTTTCTCAAAAACCTGTAAAATGGTACAATGGCATTGAAATGATGGTAAATAAATATATAAGGGACGAAATGAAAAAAAAAACATCAGACGATCGTACCTTGGAAATAGGGTGCCGAATATTTAGAGGTAACATGTATCGCATAAGCTAGGAATAGTAAAAATGAGACTAAAGCTAGGAACCCCAGACCAGTTCTGCGTAATAAACACTAAATCATAACCCAAAACACACACCTTTCATGTCGGCTAATAGGCATGTCTTAATCATACATAACGTCTAATGGAATAGCGTATGATGTGCAATGGCTTCTTTGGTAATAATAAATTCCTTATATGCGTGTTACACTTCTCTTGCACCACTGTGTGCGTGAGAGCGTTTATGCGCACGTATCTATCACCTTTCTCTCGCGTCATTCCCAATCTGTGTTCATGTTATCAAATCACGAAACGGGGTACCGGTGTTTCGCAATTCTACAGGCCCCAATAGCGCCCTCGTTCGATGGTTCTGATGCAGCACTTAATCAAACGCAATATTACTATTATGGCGTCTAGTATAATTGTTATTTACGTGGCATTACTAAGCTCAAATCAATAAACAAAATAATGGCAGAGGAAATTCCTCAATCTACCCGGCTCTGCGCATTTGTCGGCCACTCCTTATTTATTTTTTGTGCCTCTGGACATTCCTCGCTTCCTCTACTCTACCCATTATTCCTCTGTACCACGCCGGTTGCTCAACCGAAGATATACCGTCCTACATAGACGAATGTCGTTTTTATTTTGATTGTTCTGAACACTCCTCCCCCCTCCCCTTCCTATTCCACATAATAGGCCTTCGAGCCACCCTTCAAATAATACATTTTATCATCATCAACATTTGTGTGGTATTATGGTAGCAGAGTGCTTGCCAGGACATTTGTCATGCAATGATACTATAGGATCGGCACACTTGGGTCTTCGATTACACGGTCTCCGGGAATCAGCCCCCTACAAGAACCACACTTAAACTTTTGTTGGCACATATCGAGGAAAGTGTCGGGAAATATTGAGAAAATCTCGAGGTGTTACTTCCCGAAGTTTGGGTGGAATACATGGGCGTTGTAGTTACTTTTTTTTTTGGCTCCAACGCATCAAACAGCGTTTTGTTTAAAAAGTAAGTGGAACAATGCGGCATTTTTACTGCGAATTTGATGGCGCCTATCGCAAAATTTATGTCATTCTGGAATTTTAGTCCAACTGGAAAAACCTTGCAAACTCACCGGCTACATTTAGTAAACTCCAATATTGGCAGTGAAGTAATTATTTAAGAAGTTTGTTCATTTTTTATTTGCATTAACAAGCGTTTCCATTCCTCATGAAAGTAATGGCCACCTCTCTGGAGAATACAGCTCAAGGCCTAGAATTATTTTATTTGCAACATGTGATTTTTAAGAACTATGCGGTTTTACGTGCCAAAACCACGATCTTATTCTGAGGCACGCCGAAGTGATGGACTCCGGAATAATTTGGACCACCTGGGGTTCTTTACCGTGCACCTAAATCTAAGTACACGAGTGTTTTCGCATTGCGCCCCCATCGAAATACGGCCGCCGTGGCAGGGATTCGATCCCATGACCTCATGCTCAGCAGCCCAACACCATAGCCACTGAGCAACCATCGATGGTACAGAGTCGTTTCCCCACCCCCGATTACTAAACCGCATGTACCCGAGCCAGTACGGGCAAGAATGCCCCGTGTGTCACGAGCCAGGTACACTGCAACACATGATTGCAGAATGTAAATTTAGCCAACAACACCCACCACTCCTCACCAATCCTAACCCCAACATGATCCCCCTACCCATCCAACCCCTTAGAGAGCGATGGAAGATCTTGCTGTCCAGCCCCGCCCTGGAAGACCAGCTTAGGCTCGTAACCAGGGGCCAGGCGGCGAGAGCAGCATATGGATTCCCGTGAAGTGGGAACCACTTCCATCCGGCGCATGCGCTGAAAAGCTCGTGAAATAAAGTTTTTCATCATCATCATCATCGATGGTACAGGTGATTTTTCAAAGTTCTGAAAAACCCAGATATGATCACCTCGGCTTTAAATTTTGGCACTAGTTACATCGGGCACCATTTATATAAAAATACTATGTCGACAAGCCTGGCTACTTTACACACTTGTGCCTTAAAGGGGACGACCGCGAGAGAAGCGGAGCGTAGGCCAATCGGGAAAGAGGCTAGGAACATTGCCAGTTTTCGTGTTTAGCTGTTACGCGCTGTTGATATTAAGCGTGAAAAAAACGTGTTTTAATTACACCGATATGACCGCATGACAACACTATAATTTGAATTCTTGGGTTTTACGTGCGAAACCACGATATCATTCAGAGACCGGTCATAGGGAACTGCAATTGTTTTTGTTTTGCATACCTACAGTTCTTTACCGTACACCTCAATTTGGGAGCACGACCATTTTTTTTCATGTCTCCTCCATTTAACTACGGCAGCAGCGGTCTGGGTTTAAATCGCAACCTCAGGCGCAGCGGTGCAACGGCACAACCCCTAACCTGCCACGGCGGGGGATGTAACAACACATATAAAACAAGCGTGTTCATATAAGATTACTGCATATGTCATATGTGTACTGCTATATTTTTTATAGGGGATCAGTAGAGAATAACGCGCCTGGGGCGATAGCTTGGTTCGCTTATTGAAAGTCCCACAGTTCGTGAAATTATTCGAATCTCACGAACTGTGGGAACTGGTGTACTCAATGCTTTCGGAAGCTTGGAATGGCAATAATTACGACACGGGACGCGCTGTACTGTTGAACGACGAACGCACCCCCTCACCCACCATGTTGGTCTTTGAAGTGATAGAGGAACTTGTATTCGGCATTAAAACGTGTTGAAATAATTTGCTGTGCTGTTAGCGAATTGATGTTTCTTACTGTGAATAATGTGCGCTAGAGGGTCTATAAAAATGGTTTAGGCAAAACGTGCTTTACGCATGCCATCGCATTTATTGACAATTAGGAATAACTGGCTTAAGCCGGTCTAAAATCTTCGGATATCTTTACTGCAACTGATTTACGGCTACTTCACACAGGTGTTTACGTCTACTTCACACAGTACTGCTTTAGGAAGGATTCAGTCACTTTTTGGGTGGTGTTCCAATACTAACAATAGTAGTTCAAATACTGGATTTGGACTAGAGAGGTGTGAACGCCATTCTAAGTATGTGTGGCAAGGCAGTCAGTTGAAAATCTTCACTTTCGTTGTGGGTCATTTGAAGTAAAATTCTTGTGGAAGACTGCTACATGCTATCTCGTACCCATACACAATTCATAAGGTTATTTGAACTATTTTTGCATTTTTCCTCCCTTAGGCTTGCAGCAAGTGGGATATCAAGAGCACATTATGAAAGGCATGTATGAAAGGGTTGAAAAATAAATATCAGTATTTGAAAAGATTGGTGTGTTTTCCCTAACCGGTACATACATTTATATCCCACTCATGTTCAACGTTACATCAGAACACTGCCAGCAAATTTTAGAAATGCTGGAGATAGTGGGTAAATGTCACCAGGATGTTTCTAGGGCGAGCAAGAGAAAGTTGAAAAAAGTTACAAGGATGCTTCTAAGATGTATTAAGATGATTAATAAACGCTGCTTTTAATGTTCAAAGGATGTTCATTCATCGTTTAAAGAAAGTTTGTAAATAAAATTTTGATTGAGTATCGGTGACAAATAGTCGACAGCATGTTGGTATGAAGTATTTAGGAAGTTTAAAAACGGTTTGAAAACTTTCAATGTACCGTTGGTAGGTTCTAGTAACATTTGTCTAAAAAAATTAAATTCTAAGTTACTAGAAATTTTTGTAAGGGCGCGCAGCGCGATGAGACATGAGCAGCGAATTTCGGAAAAGGGGATTCGCCAAGAAACTGCGGGTAAACGAAAGAGGGAAGAGAAAACTTCAAACAAAAAATCTCCTTCTTTCTGGGATTTTACGTGCCAAAACCAGCTATAATTGTGAGGCACGCCGTAGTGGAGCGCTCCGGAGAAATTTTGGCCACCTGGGGTTCTTTAACGTGCACTACAACGCAAGCACACGGGCGTTTTTGCATTTCGCCACCATCGAAATGCGGCCGCCGCGGCCGGGATTCGAGCCCGTGGTATTGTGCTCAACAGGGCAACGCCTAAGCTGATTGAGCCACCACGGTGGGTCATAAAGTCGGGTAAAGTGCAAAATATATGTGCATATTTCTTTACAAAGACATTTTTTTTTTTCGTTTTTTGCTAGCGTCCCATAACTTCTATCAGGTTCCCAGGGGGCTGTGCCTTCACCCTCAGCTCGAAGATGCCCACGTTCGTGATTTTAAGTAATTTGTTTCTTTGTGATGCACCTGACGTGCCAATCGTCTGAAAGCGCTTGATTGCACAAAGTAATTTGTTAATATGCCTTTTATTGCGCCATTTCAAGCATAGTTACGTGACCTGATTGTTAGAGCACTGGGTTTCGGAGCTTTGGGAACTGCGTTTAATACCAACCGTTGGATTTGTAACTTGTCTATCCACATATAAGGTGTTTCAGCGAACACATTCAAGAATTTCTAATGGTTGCCTGTGGCAGATAGCACAATTCAGTTTATGAGCTGGTCTGCTCGAGGAGGCGGACATTACTTGTAGAAAAAAGTGAAATGCATAATAGACTAATTAAGAAAAATTTACCAATTATCTGTTCAACTAATTACCTTATATTGCAATTTACAAACTATAGCCATGGAGTTCGGAAGGCGGATCCACTTGGAACGGATTCTCAGATGACACCAGTTTCGCGACAATAATTCCTGAACTTTGCGAACAAATGCATTGGCGTTCCGGTTAATTTTGTGCTTTGTGCACAAGTTAATTTTGTGCATAAAACGGCGTTTTGTTAAGAAAGTAAATGGAAAGCCAATACTTTTCTCCGCAAAGTTCCGGAATTATTATCTCGAAGCTGGTGTCATCCTGAGAATTCGTTACAAGTGGATCCGCCTTGCGAACTCCGTGACTATAATTTGTAAATTGCAATTAAGGTAACTACTTGAACAGATAATTGGTAAATTTTTCTTAATTAGTCTATTATGCATTTCACTTTTTTGTGCAAGTAATGTCCGCCTCCTCGAGCAGACCAGCTCATCAACTAGAATGGTGCTATCTGCCACAGGCAACCATTACAAATTCTTGAATGTGTTCGCTGAAACGCCCTGTGTAACGGCAAGTGTCAAGGCCACCCTCAAGGGCACATAAAAAGGCAGACAGAATATATATACATACATACCGAAAAGAGAAGGGGAAGAGCCAAAGAAAGCTATCGCTTTAAGAACGCGAGTTTTGCAAAAGATTACAGAGAAAAAAAGAAAGACCGGCTTAATGCGTACCTTCATTATGTCTGCGCCATCCGCCTGTGCGTCCGCATTGGAATCACCGAAAACTGGCGGCGATGGGAACCAAAAGGCGCAGACACACGCTACGACAATGATATTTACTTGCCGCATTATGCTTCGACCTGGGACCGTGGGTTTGTGACCCGAACCATCGGCTATCATCTTTTATAGGAATGAGACGGGACCCCTATAATCGTGAGCGTAGACAGTGATTGAGTGCGGGTTGTGTTTACCAGCTTTTGAGCAATAGCGTCATGACACTAAATAAACGTTAAATCTTGTTCTTAACCCGTTTGTTTGTGATAATTTTTTTTCTAGCTGTCCAGCCAGAAACTGTATGTCGGTAATTTCAGGCTGGCCAGTTAATCGTGCTGTCTGCCGCCAGAAAACGAATTTCATAAACACAGTGCAGTAGACGCTCCAGCTTTTAAACCTGTCGCTTATCCTGTACGTGATCAAAGACTTTATTCGTTTTGCGTAGGGAACTATTTGCTCTTTTTCTTCTTCTTGTCAATTGCTTCCTATTTTACTATTTCTTACATATAGTTGTCACTGTCATGCAAAATCCAAGCTCATGCTTGATCTACCTTGTTCATTCAGAAAGGAAAACGACGTAGAAAAAAGAAGTGCCACGTAATTGGAAATATAGCGTAATGTCAAATTATTTTGCGTCCTAGAACAGTTGACATGTAATTATGAAACGGCACGTGAAAGGGCAATTGGTTTTCCTGTTGCTTTTTTGCGCTAAGTTTGTCTACGGTGAGTTGTGTGTGTAAGGCGATCGTACGTGTGACGTGTATATCCTACTCGCTATATTGCTCCGAGAATTGTTTGGTTTGTTATCAATGGCATAAACCCACTATGCGATGTTGGTCAAGAATCGAATGGGACTAGATATAATAGTATTTGCCGCAATCTTTTCAAACTTAACGGATTCTCAGCGAGGTGACGAATGGCGTTTTCTTTTGCTACAGTATATATAACTGCAGAAGACAAAGAATGCAGAAGACAAAGATAATGTTAAATAGCCTGGCAAGGGAACAAAAATCCAGGATCGCCATTCAGCCTCTGGTATCTGTAAAGTAGTACATTTATATAGGTCAATTACTCACAGGGGGCCTTGATCATGAAAAGGCAATTTACATAAGAATAAAATTTGATTGGAGTGCATACGGCAGGCATTGCCAAATCCTGACTGGGAGCTTACCACTGTCGTTGAAAAGAAAAGTGTACAATCATTGCATTCTACCGGTGCTAATGTGGCAGAAAATTCGAGGTTTACAGAGAAGCTCGAGAACAAGTTAATTACAGCACAAAGAGCGATGGAACAAAAAAAGTTAGGCTTAACGTTAAGAGACAGGAAGAGAGCGGTGTGGATCAGAGAACATATATAGATAGCCAATATTCAAGTTTACATTAAGCGGAAAGAATGCAGCTGGGCAGGCTAAGTAATGCGTAGGACGGATAACCGGTAGACTATTAGAGTTACAAATGGATACCAAGAGAAGAGAAACGCAGTCGAGGACGGCAGAAAACTAGGAGGGGTGATGAAATTAGGAAATTACCAGGCGCAAGCTGGAATCAGCTAGCACAAGACAGGGGTAATTGGAGATAACAGGGAGATATAGGCAGATGATGATGACTGTGGCGTCATTCCCACCCACACACGCACTGACCCCACCACAGCGTGTAGGCGTGGCACACATAACGCAGCATGTGTGGCGAAGTGTGAACTTTAGGCGATGGTATAGCGATTAGCGGCCGTCCAGCTCCCAGCTGTACATTGCTGTAGGGCCAATGAGAATTCCGTTCCCAGAAGAGAGCGGGGGTGTGAAAGTTGCCTTTATGGCCGTTTTTTTGAGGGAGATGATGGTGATGAACTGGCCTGATGGCCACGGAATAACGGAAAAGCACACCCGCTTTACATAGCTTATAAGCGCCCTTGCACTAAAGAAGACGCAGTTTCACCCGAAAGGTGAAGCGTCAATTGCGATAGCAAATTAGTAGAGAGCTATACGTAGTAAGGATAGTATTTGTATAGACTGCATAAACTTAGACACATTAGGTTATAACTCAATCAACAAGCATGGTGTCAGCGCGCACCAGCAAAGACGAATAGATCCCACTCGATGACCGCAGACTGTCTAAACGCTGGCGTGAGCAAGTCTCAAACAAACAAATGGGAAAACTATCTACGACTCACCACGTGCCCACATTAGCTTACAAGGCTGACTTACTCTGCATTTCCTCTAGCGTACTTCCAAATTGTGCTGCTTTAGTGTTATGCTCCATCTGAGCAGGTGGCCGTATCTATATGGCATACTCTTGGATAATACGTTAAAGAGAAAATAAATAGATCGCTAAAGGCGATCCGCGCAACCGGTTTCTAAGGCGCGGTCCTCTCCACGTGCGAGCGGGAACAACCATCCGACGCTTTCCAATATGAGCTGAAGTCGACTGCAGAATGACGAATATCAAACCTGATACAGTGTTCTTTTCATGAAATTGCGAAATTTGATAAGAAAGCCTTATCCTAACGAAAACTCACGTGAACTATCTTAAAAAAGTCGCAATCAAAACTACACTAATGCTTTCTATCTTTCGCCTACGTATCTCCGCAAAAATAAAAAAGGAAACACTGACGCTATCCTTTCTCGAGGGTTCAGGTGTGACATTTTCCTGAAAGCAAAAATCAAATTAACTCAAAATTATCTGCCTCCACCACGATCAGAAGAGACCACAATGCCCTCTGTCTAACAGAACGTTCCTGAAACTCTAAGTTGTTCCAAAGAATCCTCAAAGAAATTAATATAATGAACGCAACTTACAAAAGGTGCCTCGATAGAAAAGCACTCCTGTCAAACAAGCCACGACGTGTCATTAACTCGCGCAAAAGCGCAGGTCATCAACTTGCGCAAC
This sequence comes from Dermacentor silvarum, assembly GCF_013339745.2. NCBI lineage: Eukaryota > Metazoa > Arthropoda > Arachnida > Ixodida > Ixodidae > Dermacentor > Dermacentor silvarum. The sequence continues at coordinate 36,146,069 of NC_051164.1, read as the reverse complement.
TTGCGCAACTTGCGCGCGACCTTCCAAACTATTTGCAACCCTGACACTGTTCGCATTCAAATTCTTTACCTGTCGCCGCGTACACACTCCACTTGAAATCGTGGGTTTAACCTGAGCAGAAAAGGCTAACAACCTAACAAATACCGCGGCATTCCTTACGCCTGTCAAATTTTCAATAAGCAACTAATCTCCCGCAAAATGAATACAAAAGAAAAGAAAAATATCTTACTCGTCTTCCTTGTTTCTTTATTCTCGGGCCCCAAACGCACGCACCCTTTTCTTTCAGCCGCACTCGAGGGGGTCGCGCATGCCGGGGTTTTCGCAAGCTGCAGTCGCGAAGAAGGCAAAAACCACTAATTCACCTGGCGCACGTCGTAAGTACCACTTTAGAACAGCAGCCTCCAATTACTGGGAGGGGGATGCATTCACAGACCAGCGCGCGCGCTGTCCGCTTCTTTCCTAGGCAGTAGCCTTTCTTTGCCCCCGCGGGTGATCGGCTACTGCGCCGGCATACCGGACGCTTCCGTTTGTGCCTCTGCTTACAAGACGCTGTGCGTGATGTATTTGGCTGACAGTTACCAGACCTGAATCTTCGCGAAACTCTCTTTTTGGCGACGTGCGTCACGACGAACCCCGATCTCAGCAAACACCTAAGCTTGGGATTTGCCCTCCTTCGCTTTTTCAGTCTCTGGCTGGATCCTGAACTTCGGGCGTTTGCCCCTGTCGCCTTGGCGCTTGGCACGTTTGATTCTAAGCGCCTCGACCACGTCCGCCTTTCTAGTTTCCGCCTACGCCTTTCCTTCAGCATCTGCTCTGACCTATTGGAAAAGAAAAAAAAATTAAGGACGCTTAAGCTTCGCCTTTACGAGTGGAACGCGATAACGTTATCGGGTCCCGTTAGAGCCCCCTTATCGGGCCCCGTTGTAAGCTGGATTTCCCACTGCAACGCAGAACATTGGAAAGCCAGCTTCATCATCATCAGCATCATCAGCCTATATTTATGTCCACTGTTGGCCGAAGGCCTCTTCCTGTGATCTCCAATTACCCCTGTCTTGCGCTAGCTGATTCCAACTTGCGCCTGCAAATTTCCTAACTTTATCACCCCACCTAGTTTTCTGACGTCCTCGACTGCGCTTCCCTTCTCTTGGTATCCATTTCGTAACTCTAATGGTCTACCGCTTATCTATCCTACGCATCACATGGCCGGCCCATCTCCATTTTTTCCCGCTTAATATCAACTAGAATGTCGGCTATCCCCGTTTGTTCTCTGATTCACACCGCTCTCTTTCTATCTCTTAACGTTAGGTCTAACATTTTTCATTCCATCGCTCTTTGTGCGGTCCTTAACCTGTTCTCGAGCTTCTTTGTGAACCTCCAAGTTTCTGCCCCATATGTTAGCACCGGTAGAATGCAATGATTGTACACTTTTATTTTCAAGGACAGTGATAAGCTCCGAGTCAGGATTTGGCAATGCGTGCAGTATGCACTCCAACCCAATCTTATTCTTCTGTAAATTTCTTTCTCATGATCAGGGTCCCCTGTGAGAAATTGACCTAGATAAACGTACTACTTTACAGACTCTAGGGGCTGACTGGCAATCATGAATTCTTGTTCCCTTGCCAGGCTATTGAACTTTATGGTTATCTTTTGCATATTAATCTTCAATCCCACTCTTACACTTTCTCGGTGAAGGTCCTCAATCAGTTGCTGTAATTCGTCCCCATTGTTTATGAATAGGACAATGTCATCTACAAACCGGAGGTTGCTGAGATAATCGCCGTGGATCCTCACTCCTAAGCCTTCCCAGTCTAAGAGCTTAATTACTTCTAAGCATGCAGTGAATAGCATTGGAAAATTGTGTCTCCTTGCCTGACCCTCTTTTTGATAGGTGTATTTCTACTTTTCTTGTGGAGAACCAAGGTTGCTGTGCAATCCTTGTAGATATTTGCCAAGATGTTCACGTATGCCTCCCGTACCCCTTGATTACGCAATGCCTCTATGACTGCTGGTATCTCTACTGAATCAAATGCCTTTTCATAATCTATGAAAGCCATATAGAGAGGTTGATTGTACTCCGCAGATTTCTCGATTACCTGATTGATTACATGGATATGATCTATTGTAGAATATCCCTTCCTGAAGCCAGCCTGTTCTCTTGGTTGGCTGAAGTCAAGTGTTGCCCTGATTCTATTGGAAATTATCTTGGTGAATATTTTATACAATACTGAAAGCAAGGTAATGGGTCTGTAATTCTTCAATTGTTTAACGTCTCCCTTCTTATGGATATGTATAATGTTGGCGTTCTCCCTGCTTTCTGGTAGACTTGAAGTCGTGAGGCATTGTGTATAAAGGGCTGCAAGCTTTTCAAGCATGATAACTCCTCCATGTTTGATAAAATCGACTGTTATTCCGTATTCTCCAGCGGCTTTTCCCCTAGTCATGTCTTTCAACGCCCTTGTAACTTCATCGCTAGTTATAGAAGGAGCCTCTGTACCCCGTTCATAATGGCTTCGAATGAATGTAGCTTGGCTGCTCTGGGCACTGTACAGGTCAGCATAGATTTCTTCCGCTACTTTTACTATCTCATCGAAATTTCTGATTCTATTACTCTGTTTTTCTTTCAGTGCATAAATTTTGCCTTGTCCTATGCCAAGTTTTCTTCTCACTGATTGCATGTTGTGTCCATATTTTACTGCTTCCTCAACCTTTTCCACGTTATAATTTCGGATATCCCTTACTTTCTTCTAGTTGATCAGTTTCGACAGTTCAGCGAATTCTATCTGATTTCTGGAGTTTCACACTTTCATGTTTTGCCGTTTGTTTATTAGGTCCTTTGTTACATGGGATAGCTTACCTACTGGTTGCCTTCGTGCCTTACCTCCCACTTCAATTGCTGCTTCTGAGATCAGGCTAGTTACGGTTTCATTCATTACCTCTATGTTCTCTTCATCCTCCTGTTCTAAAGCTGCAGATTAATTTGCGAGCGCCAACTTGAATTGCTCTGCTTTCACCCTTACTGCGTCTAGGTTGGCCTGTTTCTTCATGACTAATTTTAATATTTTCTCTTCAAATTGAGAGCAATCCTACACCTGACTAAACTATGGTCACAGCACTTTGCCCTACCTAACACTTCTACATGCTGCACTATGCTGGGATTGGCACCGAGTATGAAATCTATTTCATTCCTTGTTTTTTCATTAGCGCTTTTCCAGGTCCACTTCCTGTTGCTGCGCTTCCTGAAGAAGGTATTCATTATTCGGTGCCTATTCCTTTCCGCAAATACTGCCAACATCTCTCCTCTAGTGTTCCTAGAACCGATGCTGTAGTTGCCAATTGCTTGGTCACCAGCCTGCTTTTTCCCCACTTTTGCATTAAAGTCGCCCATGACTGCAGAAAACTCAGTTTGCACCTTTCTCATTGCTAATTCAACATCTTCATAAAACTGTTCTATTCCTTCATCATCGTGAAGGGAGGTTAGGGCGTAGACTTGTACTACCTTCATTCTATACCCCCTATTCAGATTTATTACGACGACTGCTTCCCTCTCATTAGTGCTGTAGAATTCATCAATGTTTCCCGCAATGTCCTTATGGCCTAGAAATCCTACTCCGAATTATCTCTTATCTGGAAGACCTCTGTAGCCAGCTTACAAATTCAGCTTACAAAGACCAAGCTCACACCGATCCCCTTAAAATCGGCTTCACTTTTAAACAAAAATGCATTGGTGGGAAGAGGTTTCTCTTCGGGCAATATAAGTCGTCTTATATTAAAATGTGAAGGCCCTAGCACCTTTTTTTATTATTTTATAAATTGTTTGCAATTGCCCCTACACGCTCGCATGTCCAAAACGCATTAGGCAGGCGAAGTCCCAATTTGACCTGCCGAGGATGCGAGCGCCATCGGGATATCAATTTCGCAAGTAAAATACCCGAGCGCGCAGCTGTAGGTCTGGTAGAAATGCTGGAAAAGGGGTTTGTGTTTGAGTTTCCTCGTAACAGAATTGTGTTTTCTCGTACATTCAAATTGCAATCCGACGCCCATGTTTGTAGTTTGTGGTTAAGTCGCGCTTTACTGTTTTTCTGATGGATTTCACTGTGAGAAATTCAATTTTTGTTCATCAAAACCTTGCACCTTGTAGAGGGCCTGCGCGGTTGGGTGGTTCGCGATGATTTTCTCCGCCACGGACGCCGACATCGCACGCCGACGCCGGATTTTCAGCGATACCGTGCCAATAACGCTATCGCGTTAATAGGCGACTTCCCAGGCCACAGGCTAGCTGAAATTGCCGCTTCTGTGCACACTTGGCCTAAAGGACCTTCCGTTTCTAAAGCGGGAAAACTAAACTCCCTAGATATAAAAGAGCAGCAAATCTAGGGGCTTATAGAGAAAACCGCTGATCTCTTCAGCAACTACCGTCCCCTCCCGCCGCCAGGCACAACATTGTGTAGATCGCTTTCAAGATACGGTGCGCGCGACCGCTCGCAGCAGCGCACATTACAAGTGCGCAGTTGTTGGCAGAGTAGAAGCCGCACCCCCTCCCTCCCGCGCTGCCTTCACACTATCCTCCTTTCGCGCGCGAAATTGGATCGCCAGGTCACCTTGCGCCGGTTCGCTAAATGCGAAGTTGGCTCCGGACACGGCATAAGAACATTTGGGTGTTGACACAGCGCGCGCGCGAGCGTCCCGATTATGTTCGGCAACGCGCGGGCGGGCCGAGTAGCTCTGCTGCGAGCAGATAGATGGCGCCGCGGACAGCGGTCCCAGCATTGCAGCACCGGCGGCTTGACATTGTTCTGCCTCCCGTAAATTTTCGTTCATAGTGAAGTGAGTAAAATTCAAAGAGCGAAGGAAATTCGTTATTTCAGATTAAAGTGATAAGTTTACCAGGCTTAATGCTTCGCTAACATGAAGGTTACTTGTACAGGGCGTGAATGACGTGAACACGGATCGATCGGGCAGCACTCGAAGCCCACTAAAGTTACGCTCGCGCGCGCAATTTGTTTCATCCGGTCTAGCGGTTCATCCAAGCATAAAAAAAAACCGTTAGCCCACGTGCTATCCCTCGATCAGAAGAAAATAGTGACTGCACCGGAAAATGCTGTATTTCATGCTTATCGCTGCTACCATTCACACTCAGAAAACCGTTCAAACATCGTTGCGCGAATTCAGTGTGGCCGCGATATAAATTAAGAAATGAAACGGCGCAAGCTTGCGATATGCAATGCACTAGAGCAAAGTGGTTGTTCATGACTAGAACTTATGATGAGAATGCACATCGGCTATGTAAAAACTCTTTCAAATGGGAATTTATTAGGCGGGACGAAGGCAGGCGTCTTATCTTGGATTACCGCATCACTAATACAGTTTACTGATGAAACCCTCAGCAATTGCTTATTTTATTCCAATTCCACTTAACATAGACCGTGTATAGTATTCATTTGCTTTTCGTTCATTGAGGACTGAGTGACTCTTCCAGGATTTAAAAAAAGAGGTCCCTTTCTTTTTTCTTAAATTGCATATGAGAATGTGCCAATGTAAGGATATTTGAAAATGCATGCTACAGCCTGTCCACAAATACACTACACCCACCACACAGAAATCTCACAAACTTCTTATTTTTATTTTGCAAAGACAGAATAAGAAGCAAATTGTGCATGAAGCAGCTCGAACATTTTAATAGGGGATAACCATCCCAGAAGCTTACGCTCTCATACACTCTTACAATGCAAAAATGTTGAATAAAAACATGCAAGCGTCTATTATACATCGCACGCGCACTGTAAAAAAAAATTCAGTAACCAGGATGGAACAAATTTGAAAATAACGCACACATCTGCACAGTAAACAGCAGCATTGAAGATGGTATCGAAATATTTACACGCTTGGGGTACTGAACCAACTCGTCCAACTCGCGGTGTTTCCGGAGGGCTGCCAGTCACTGCGAGGATGCAGTGTCGCACCGCGGCCGCTCACCACAATGCGACGGTCAGGCGAATGTGTGTTGCATAATAGCACTGTTACACAATTCAGCTGCTGCATAATTGCGATGTTACATGCAGCCGGCGCTTTTTTTTTGTTTCAGTTCGGCAACACTGTAGATAAGTTGTTGCCTAGACTTGGTTGGGGGGTGTAAGCCCGCTGCGAATAAGCGCAAGTTATTTCTTTAATTATTGCTCGGAAAACTTGGGATCCGGGTTTTCCTTCATACTGGTTTCGCCTAAAGGAACGGCTGCGAGGTGGGGGTAAAGAAACGTTTGGTGGTAGGCGGCCACCTGTCCTTGCTTGACGAGCGAAACACAGTGGGGTAATTGATGGTCAGCGGCGGATGCCTGTCGCGGCGACGGCGTCGAGATGAGTCACGTGCGGGACTCATGACTGCCGATTTTACTCCATACGCGGAGGGACGATAAGAGCCGGCTGGCACTGAGCAAACGTGTGGGGCGCATGACGAGGCGATAAGCACTCAATAGTGCGCAAAGCTGACCTCAACATCGGTGCTTCGTCACGTACATTTCGTGCGGTCGTCCTGACAGCAAAAGCTAAGAGTTTCGTGACTGCCGCGGGCTCCTGATGTGCGCGGGCCAGGCGTGTCATCGGCACAGCACGCGTGAACTCAGTACCCATTATTCACCGCGCGCACCTTTCCCACTGTAACCGTTTTGGCAACCCTTTTCGGAGACCGTTGCCAATTGAACGTCGTGAAAACCTTCTATGAGCAAGCATTTATTCTACCGGGTTGCGCGAGCTTAAAGTGTCCCGTTGACAGCTATGATTGACCTAAAAAAAAGCCTTTTACGTATGTATGAAAGCCTTTTATGTAGGTTTTACTTTAAGAACGCATTATTTGTGTAGCCATATTCACGTTTTAGACGAAGCCTCGTTCAACACCAGCCAACAGAAGCCACGCAGACACATATCCCGTCTTTCCCATGGGGGCACGGCGCCCTTTAAGAAACTCGCATAGACGGTGGCGCCTGTTTACCCACTAGGTGTATAGTGAGAAACTCTATACTCGTTGCCGATGCGCGCTGTCTCTCTTTCTCGTCCGTAGCTAGGGGCGCTGCGGTGCACAAGGGCGTTCGTTCCCGACGCGCGCTCTCTTTCTCTCTCGTTCGAGACGCGCGCTCTTTCTCTCTCATCTGTACCTAGGGGCGCTGCTGTGCACAAGGGCATTCATTACCGACGCGCGCTCTCTTTCTCTCTCGTCCGTAGCTCTGGTTTACCCGAATGATCCCCTGGTGCTTCGCTCACTCATCATCATTCGCGTCGTGGATATGCGATGATTCTTTTGTATATTATTTTAGGGGGTGTATGTTATTTTACGGAAAGGGCGCTTGGATGAAGCGCAATGCTTGGATAGCTGGCGGACCACTCACACGACGATCCTCGTACAGATTGGCGATTGGTGCGCCGGCGGACCACTCTCATAGCCACTCGGTGGTGATTGGGTTGTAAATGCTTGGGACGGGGCACCGAAGGGTAGAAAACATGGCCCCGTTGCCCGACCAAGCGTTCTGGACAGAACTTGAGGTGCTATGCGCCATCGGCTCGGCCGATATAGGGTCGTCCTATATGTGTGCCATCTCCAACTTGCATCTCAATATGTATTTTTTGTGAATATTTCTTGTGAATACAAAGTGTTTTTCAATCGTCGTCTGTGTCTACTTCAATCCACCAGAAGCATCCAGCGAACCCTGTCCCCGCTATTCTGCAGCGGCAGTACTCCTCACTTGCGTAGACCGTCTCTGGCGGTGCGTCTCCGATGCCCAAGTGTAGAAGTGAGACAGAATAAATTTGACATTATACTGAGGCCTTACACTAAGCAGTCAGGTCTGCTAAAGCAGCTAGCTAAATGAAGTGTCAATGAATGGTGTCTTTGCAAGGATACCCAGTTGCCGGGTGCCGCCTATTAGTTTGTCAGCAAAGTGAACTGGGAGTCATTTCCATCTAGAGTGCCAACGGGCGTAAATATCGCGCGCGAAAGGAGGAAAGTAGGAAGGCAGCGTAGGAGGGAGAGGGGGGGTGGTGTGGCTTCTACTCTGCCAACAACTGCGCACTTGTACTTTGCGCTGCTGGAAGCGGTCGCGCGCACCGTACCTTGAAAGCGATCCTACATTTGTATGCGCAGTGCTTTCGCCACTCAGTTTCCGTTGAAGCGATAGACCGCACGAGCACCTTCGCTCGCTGCTGAAGCCGCGCTTGCTCACGCCCGCGTTTTGACAGCGGTTGTCTGCGGTCATCGAGTGGGATCTATTCGTGTTTGCATGTGCACGCTGACACCATGCTTGTTAATGCATTTTAGAATGTGTCCAAGCTTATACAGCCGATAAAAGTACTGCCCTCACTGCGTATACATTTCCACTAATTTGCTATCGCAACTGATGCATCGCCTTTCGGGCGAAACTGCGACTTTATTTTAGTGCAACTGCGCTTAGAAGCCATAGGAAGTGGGTATGCTTTTCCGTTATTCCGTGGCCATCCGGCCAGTTCATCGTCAACATGTCCCTCAAACGAGGGCCATAAATGAAACTTTAACCACCCTCTCCCCCACTCAGTTCTGGGAACTTAATTCCCATTGCCCGGCCAGCAATGTACAACTGGGAGCTGGACGGCCGGTAATCGCGAAACTATCGCCTGAAATTCACACTTCTCCACACATGCAGCGTTATGTACGCCATTCCTACACGGTGTGGTGGGGTCAATGTGTCCGTGGGCGGCAATGATTGCACAGTGATCAATACTGTAGCAAAAGAAAACAACATTCTGCGCATCGCTGAGAATAAGTCAAGTTTGAAAAGATAGCGGCAAATACTATTTTTTCTAGTCCCATTAGATTCTTGGCGAAAATCCCATAGTGGGTTTATGACATTGATGACAAACCAAACAATTCTCGGAGCAAGATAGCGTGTAGGATATCCACGGCGACATTCTCTTGCAGCTGCGTTAGACGTACGCCCGCTGTACACGCAGAACTCGCCGTAGACAAAAATATGGCAAAAAAAGGAACAGAAAAACTGATTGCCCCTTCTCATGCAGTTTCATAATTAAATGTCAACTATTGCGGGACGCAAAAAATATGTCGCATAACCCTATATTTCCAATTACGTGGTACTTTTGTTTTCTACGTTGGTTTTCTTTCTGAATGAACAAGGTAGAGCAGGCATGAACTGGGCTTCTGCATGACAGTGACAACTATATGTAAGGAATAGTAAAATTGGAAGCAATTGAAAAGATGAGCAAGTTCACTAAATAGTTCCCTGCGCAGAACGAATAAAGTCCTCAATCACGTAAAGGATAAGCGACAGCTGCAAAAGCTGGAGCATCTACTGCACTGTATTTATGAAATTAGTGCCCTGGCGGCTGACAGCACGACTAACTGGCGAGCTTGAAATTATCGACGTACAATTTCTGGCTGGACAGCCGAAAAACATTATCACAAACAAAAGGGTTATGATTAAGATTTAACGTTTATTCACTGTCGTTGGCGCCCGGACTCTCTAGTATAGCGTTGCTTTGCACCAAAATAATGATATTATATTTATTTGGTCGGGCAGGCATTTTATTTCGGCTGTGTTTTATATTAGTTCACGCAATGTGCTTTCTGTGCCTACGGGAAAGCGCAAATTGCAGTGTAATAAATTTTTTGGTGACCGGTGGCGATATAACGTAAAGCTATTCCAAACTATATTTTTATTCCGTTTCTGCAATCAGCCCTCTGTTATTGGTCAAAAAACTTTCGGGCTGCCCCCGCGTCACCTGTCTTTCACGTGACGTCACGATAACCGCGAAAACTCCACATCTGATATTAAGTGAGCACACGGATTATATATTGCTTGTAGATTGATTATAGATGCCCGCAAATACACGCAAACTGCCTGGAGTGGCCAGTCGCGCAACAGTTTTGCGTGTATTCGCGGACACCTTTAACGCTCGCAAAACCAATTTTATGTAGCATGTATTGAGGAACAGATATCTGCATTGGGAGTTTCTCATGTTGCTCTACAATCTTCTCATTGACGCGTTTCATCTAACTATAATAATTGAGAAGTTGATAAATAATTAGGACTGATTACCTAAATAGGCGGAATGCAAAAAATTATCTGAGTATCTCTAAGCGACGCCAAACAACATTAACTTGGTTCTTTCCAGCTACGTGGCCATTTGTATATTTTTAAAGTTTGGCTCAAGTTACGTGGGACACCCGGTATAGTCGGGAACATCACAGCTTGCTAATCTAAAATTAAAATCCCAGACTCGACGCCATCCTATGCTTTAGCAATATGTAAAGTTACCGAAGTTGATACATCTGATAGTCGTGCGAGTCGAACGTGGCTTTCTAAATCAACGTGAGCTGACCATATTGAACAATGCGGGCCATTGCAAAAGAGCTCGAAGGCGCAGAGTTGACTGTTAGGCTCACTGTGCACGAGGACTTGAGGTACCATTCTTATCTCATGAGAAGGGGACAATTTATGTCCGATAAGACTCGGGAGAATCGTCTGCTCCTGTTCAAGCACTTGCTAAGCAAGCTGAAGAGACCTGAGGAGCCTGGAATGGTCTGTTTTTTTTTTTTTTCAGATGAAAAGAACTTTGGCCAAGACCGAAAAGTTAACCACCAAACGGCAGGTGGCTTTGCGCAAGCGCTGATGAGTGATGCACACAAAATTTCCGACGTCTGTGATGGTGTTAGCCGTCGTCAACAATGAGGGTGACGTGATGCCGCCACACTGTTATGCAGAAGGACTCCGGGTTAATGCGGCCGCGTGCGTGGAGGTGCTTGGCGCCGTTACAAAGCCCTGGATAGAAACTGTTTCGAAAGGAAGACTTTACGTCTTTCAGCAAGATTCGACTCCCGCGCACACCACCTGCGTCACCCAGGAGTGGCTGGCTGACAACCTTTACGACCACGTCACTCTCAACTTGTGACCTCCTAGTTCTGCAGATTTAAATCAGCTCGACTAGAGGGACGCCAGCTAACAGGCACGTAATACTAAAGACTCGCTGAAGGCCATCATTGCTGACTCAATGGCCAACATCTCTAAGTACCACCTGATCCGTGCATGGAGCCGTTTCCGAAGCCAAATTATTTGCTGCGGATGGCGGATTCAATAATTGTGGAAACAAACCGTAACAGAAGTATTTCCCAACGTTTGGTTAAAATATGTCTATTGTAGCTGGAGATATTTTCTGCCTGAAGCCAACATTGTGTTCTCAAATACCTCGTGCATCCGGTACTCTTTCTGTTATTTTAACTAGATTCGATGAAAGGGCAATTGGCCGAATGTTGTCCATCCCAGGTTCTGATTTTTTAAGCAAAAACGCAATTTTTTCAATTTCGCAAGAATCGGGAATCCGTGTATATTGAAGTGAGAGAGAGAGAGAGCAAGGAGAGGAAACCCAGGGAGGTCTACCAGAAGAGCGTCCGGTTTTTAATAAAACTTGTTGGGCTAGTTGGTACATTCTTCATACAACGATAGGACGAAACACATCAAGGAAAAAATACAGGTGAAAGGAAAGAGCGTCACTCGCAAGGGTCACAGATGCGAGTGACGCTCTTTCCTTTCACCTGTATTTTTTCCTTGATGTGTTGCGTCCAATCGTTGTATGAAGTGTCCGGTTTGCTACCCTGCACTAGGGGTAAGGGAAAGGGGGAATAGAAAGAGAAACATAGGGAGGGAATGAGTGCTTAGTACACGTGGGACGATGTACAGGGACACTATAGGCGGTCTCCTAAACCGGTGCACTTAAAATACTGTACTAATGCGCGCATCGTTTTTTGTGCCAGTGACGGGTGTATCGCCACGGTCCGAATATCTTTGACTCAGAGAACGGTCTCGGGTCCAGTCGGTTTATATTTGCCCTGAGAGAGAGGCGTTGTACGTCGTAGCGAGGACAGGCACACAATAGGTGCTCGATGGTTTACTCGCACATACAGGAGCCGCACATCGGGCTGTCGGCCATTCCCATACGGAATGAGTAAGCGTTCGTGAACGCCACTCCCAGCCACAAGCGGCACGGCAAGGTTGCTTCACCGCGGGAAAGGCTAGATGGCAGTTGTAGTAGTAGCAAGGGGTCCAACTTATATAATCGGCAATTGAAGGCACTTGACCTTCATAAAGCTTGTGACGTTTTGCGTGCAAGCAGACGAAGTTCCCTGGCAGTGTCCGTCCTTGCCAAAGGTATTGTACGCGTCTGGGTGTCTTCGTGGGCAGATCGGGCAGCCCTGTCAGCAATGTCGTTGCCGATGATGCCACAGTGAGCAGGAATTCACTGGAAGACTATGCTGTGCACTGTTTCCAGAGCATGGTGATGTACTTCTCTGATGTCGGATATCATCTGCTCGTAAATTCTGTGATGTAAGGCTGACTTGATACGGTGAAGGGCTGCCTTAGAGTCACAGAATATGACCCATTTCTGTGCCGGCTCATCGGTGATGTAGGTCACAGCTGCATGGAGGGCTGCAAGTTCTGCCGATGTAGATGAAGTCATATGTGACAATTTGAATTTAACTGCAACTTGCAAATTAATATTGAAGGGAACAATTAACTAAACTCAGAAGCTCATTAGGAAAGGAGTTATATAACAGTTTAGTCATAGCTGTTGTAATACTGTCTGGTCGAGAAGCAGACTTTGTGCAGTTAAGATGACATCAGATAATTTTGTCATGTTGAGTTCTACAAATTCATATGTCGAATTTTTAGACATCCGAGGTCTATAGACACAGCGAAGAAAAGCGTGCTTCAAGGGGCTGTATTGTGAAACGTTCCACTTCGGCGATATTTCTTATTCGCTTTCCGGCGCGCGATGATTGGCTGTTTAAGCAAAATTGGATGAGCTGATTGGCTGGTTGAGCGCGACGTCATTCAATTTTGTTCAACCAGCCAATCAGCGCGCGCCTGAAAGCGAAAAAGAAATATCGCTGAAGTGGAACGTTTCGGAATATGGCCTACGTTCATTCGCGATATTATATAGTGATTCCGCTGCTTCTTTGGGGGACAGAACAGTGGAATGTGATGATACGTACTGTTGGCATGATTTTTTCGCTCCGTAAAAACTTAGAAAAAAAAACAAAGTGCCGATCTTTCTGGTTTTGACAAAGATGAAAGCAGTCCTTTTTTTCATCTTTGGCTATTGCCACAGTTATTTTAAACAGAGTTGCATAGAATTTAGAGTCCATCCAATTTTTCTGTTACTGATTTTGTTGGAGACTTTGCCATGCTGCTTTTCTTCGCCTATAAGCCCATAAACAGGCTTCATTTCTCCAAGATAAGTTTGATGGCGAGCTGACAGACATAACCAAAAACTCGAGCGAGCTGAATAGCAGAATTTAAAAGCGATACCACTGAGTCAGTCATCCGTTGCTCATCACAAGTGGTCAACGATGATAACCCCTCATTTAACGCTGACTTATAAGTTTCATAAATAATAAGCCGCCCTTGCCGTACGAGAGGAGCCTGACGTCAAAGCATAATTTCAAATATAATGGGTAAATTATCGCTACTTGTCCCATTGTCAAAGGTGTCCGAAGATGAAAGAGACATTTGAGCAGAAGAGAAAGTCAGGTCTACTGCAGATGAGAATCGCCCACGTCGAAATTATTTCGACCTGAAGTCAGACATTGCCAGTTCAACCGACAGCTAGAGACCGAGCAACATTTCATCTTTATCGTCGGGGCACCCGCACGCATCACCCAATAGAAACGCGCGATGTGCATGTAGCAATATCCCCGGCGGCAGAAACATCGACCCGGTGGGTCTTAATATGGGTGTTAACAGGAGATTGCTAGGGTTTCAACGTTTCGGCAGTCAAGAGCTAAAATAAACACAGGGACAAATACACGTATACAAGACGGGCGCTGACTTACAATTAGTCTTTATTGCCATCACTGATAGATTTATATGTCCCATAATCGACTTAACTGCGAATTCAGTATCTGCTTTGACAAAGCCAGTTCAGAAAACCTATAATAAAATAATTCTTTTAAAGATTTCACACAACCGCCGCTTCACTCTGAGCGTGCGTGGGGCGAAGAAGCGCGCCGGTAGCAGAACTAATCAAACAAAAATGTAAGAACTATTGAATGCTTTGCTTCAAGCGTGTACGAACCATGAAAATGTAGATGACAATGCTTGTCAGGACATGATGAACAATAACGCGGAAAAAAGGCAATAAAAACGACATGCCAGATACCCTAGGTGAGGCAAACGGAATTTTTTGCGACGTCAATTAATGGGGCTCATTTCACTTGCTGGTATTTCCGTCCAAAGGAAAAAAAACGCTGCATCTGAAATAGCACACTTGCTCTTCACTTGTCATTGCATCGTGAGCGAGCGCTATGAACAGCTAGAACATAGGCATAGACATACCCGGTCTTCCTAATCATCCTGCATTTAGACAAGACAGCAATGAAGCTCGCTGCGAATTCATTTAAATCTCGCTTCCACCAGGAACTGATAGGCTGCAACGCTGTCCCTAAGTTAGCGCTATGCCAGGCAAAGCGCTCTTCTGACCACTGCACTACCTGTCACTACTAGTCTTCTAAACTACAAGGCTCGAATACCGTGGGCGTGATTCACAGTGATTCTAACTCTCGCAAATTGAAGTTCTGGACTAATGATCAATTCCCCTGTGCACGGTGTCTATTCCAAGCATGACTTGTTAAGCGCCAGTTAATATTTATAAATTGGACAAGCACTTCAGAAATTTCACGCTCACCCCATTCAAGGCCCTTTCTTATTAAAATAAAAAAGATATTATGTGGTTTTACTTGCCAAAACCATGATCTGATTATGAGGCACGCTGTATAGGGGCAAAGCGGAATAATTTGGACCACCTGGAGTTCTTTAACGTGTACCTAAATCTAAATTAACAGGTGCTTTCGCATTTAGTCCCCATCGAAATGTGGTTGCCGTGGCCGGGGTTTGATCCCGCGACCTCGTGCTCAGCAGCCCCACACCATAGTCAATAAGCAACCACGGTTGGTGCGGTTCTTTCGCTCGAAGGAAGTTGAAATGTAATTCGAATATGGAAAGAAACAGTGATATTTCGCGCGCCTAGGCGATAAGGCGTCACAGCTAGGCATGCGCTGTGGTGGCGGCGCAGCGTTATCACCTTTTGGTTGTGCTTAAAAGCGCCGGCATTCAAGCTGGCGCGTGCTTTCATTCCTGTAACATTGAACCGGGCAGTTTGCCCGTTGCTGTTAAGTTGATGGCTAAATAAAGCCGTATTGTTTTCGCTCCACCGTTGCGCTGTCCTTCAGTCAGACACGACAAACAGCTAACTGTATTTTTGAAGCACTCGAATCTATAGGTCGAGGTAGCGAAGAAGTGAATTTCTAGAACCTTGTTAGACAGCATCGTGTGCGCCTGAGTAACGCACAGTTTTGCATGCACAGTTTATTTATAATATAAATGAGCCTAACACGTGCAGCGCGAGAACGCTACCAATGCTCTATTATTGGACAAGCATGTGCTTGCTGCTGCAAAAAGAATTACGCAAGTCATCCAGCAAGGTCGCGAGTTTCGAGAATCTTAATTATAATCTGTGGTAAAAACTATAGTTCCTTCACTCATGCGGGACACGGTTGTGTACATTGCGAGAGCGCGAGTGATCGATTAGAGCTACGATTGATACGTCTTTTTTCTCTGAATGAGGACACGTGTTTCGTTTAATGAAATCCGAACGTCATTTACATCGCTCAGCAAGCTATCGGTGCCGTTGAAAGTATAATGCGTTTTTGACATGTACGTCGCGTGCTTGTGAGGAAAGAAGCGACATATCGAGGAACCCGTGTGAGACGCCTGGAGCGAAATTCAGCAAAAAAAAAGGAAAGAAAAAAAGTCAGAGGCCTGCGCGGCACACGTAGCACAGTCGCAGCGTAAGCTGGAGGAGGGGCTCAAAAGAAGCTACAATTTCGGCACCATATTCGCCTCGTTTTGACGAGAACGATCTGAACTGTCCACCCGGCGTCGACGGCGAGCTGCGGCTTGTAATGATCTCTGCACGTCGCGCGATTACTGCTGAGCCCGATGATGCCTGGTTGTAGCCGCGCACGTAGCTCTACGATTCGCTTCTTCAGCAGTGGTTCGTACCTTGCGAGGAGGCGCCCTAACGTGTACCGAAGAGGTATCCAGCATACGTGGCGCACATCTCACATCGGGATCGCGTTGATTGCGCGCCTCATCTGAACCGCATCTCGTCGTCTGCGCCTGCGAACGCTGCGTTTGCAGGCATCTCAACTAGATGGCGCCACCATACTGGCGGAGGCTGGAAACCGTTGATTGCTCGCCTCGTCTGAATCGCATCTCGTCGTCTGCAGGCGCCTTAACTAGGTGGCGCCATCATACTGGTGGAGGCTCGGGTCGTCTGCGCCAGCGCGCCTGCCTACCTGATACTAAGCGCTTCTGTGGCTCAGTGGTAAAGTATCCGACTCCAGCGCAGCTGGCCTGGTTTCGATCCCGGCGGAGACCGGGTACTTTTTTTCGCATTTCCGAGGATAGCGGCTATGGTTCGGCGGCGGCTGCGGGCGGGCACCATCGCGAACCGAAACGGCTATTGGAATGAGCCCATAACAGCTCACGCTGTAAAACGACGCTGACAAGCCAGAAATGACAAACGTAGTAGCTAATCAGGCGATAAGACGAAAGAGGTGCTGAAGCATGCTGTTGGTTTCAAGTCTGTGCTTTGGTCTAGTTTGCAATATTTGCGGACAACATAAATACCCTTACGCCGCCTATGCTGATAGTCTGCTCAAACTTAAGCTCTTACAGCCACGCTGTTTAGATCATTATCATTTATTAGCGCACAGTAGACTTGCAATAAAATCACTGTTTGTATGCGGACAAAGAAACAAGAAAATTATCAACAGGTGTGCTGATACGGTGAACAATAGTGTGGCAATAATGTAGAAAAGAATATGGAAACATGAGCAGAGAATTCTGGATCATGAAATAGAAATCCATGTCATATATACTACACTAAAAATAGCTCATAAGCTAGTTATCAGCCATTGCAGCAAGTTTCTCTAACCATGCGTAATTTTAAGGCATAGAAACCCGATAAAGTGAAAAGCTATTCTCCATTACCAGTAGCAGAGTTGCGTAGGGAACAAAGGCAGCATGTTAGACTACAGGCGGAAAGAAAGCGGCATTAGTAAATCAGACCCTTTGAATTGAGAAACCGAGCAGGTAAAGCTAACACTGAAAGAAAGATGCTGACCTTAATGGATGCCTCAACATAAGGCGAGCGATTAACGTAAATTAGAGTAGCAGAGGTACGCGGGTGGCATTACTACGAAGCCTGCAAAGAAGTGAGAGCGCCCCATCTGTGCACAGACACGAGAACTTCAATAAAGTTTCAAGGAAGCGGAATGCTTCGATTCATTCCCGGAAGCGAAGTCTCCGAATAATGACTCTCGGAAGGAGCAGAAAAATAAACGATAGTCAGAGTTAGTCGGTTCAAGGAATTAACCGTCGATCTGACTCACATTTTCAAAAACTCCCTAACGATGAGCTAAAAGGGTTAATAGAGCAAACAAAAAATGTTTCACTTCTTTAATAGCACGCAGTTGATTGTGAAAAAAAAAGAAAGAAGTAGACACTGCGATGAAATACTATTCTGGACGCACTCAAAAATGGTTTCCGCCGGCGTAGTTTATTACTAATATTATTTTAACTATTGTTGTGATCCCACCCCTTATGTAATATCCCTATGTCTGGTCTGTAAGGAAATAAATGAAGAAAGAAAGAAAGGAAGAAAAAAAGAGGAGAGGAGTCGCTCAAAACATTGTAGAGTTGCAGTTATGCAAATTTATGCATCCGCTTCAGTTTTCCCGAAGACTCTATAACGCACTTCTTAATGTATAAGTTGGCATTAGGCATATTGCATAATGCATGAGCATACGCTCAGTCTGGCATAAACTTTCTGTCAAAATTAAGAGTGTAGTTAGTGCAAGTACTGCCGAAGAGTTTTATTGCAAAGGTATGCGTAGTAACGCGCCCTATGAAATGATGCTTCTCAGTGATGCGCCCATTTATCCAAATTAGTGGCAATGCAACTTAATGTAAAAAAAAAAAACGTGACCATCTGCTGTCTATCTCGCACTACTCGCACACTTCACTGGGGCTGCCAAACTTCTGCTTTTTTTATCGCCAATATGATTCTTTTACATTAGTGATCTATGGTTAAACCAGCCTTAATATTGAGCTATTCTTTAACGCTCTTGCAGTTTTTACCATATATATATATATATATATATATATATATTGTTGCACAAAAAACGTATATTTGGGAATATTTACAGGCGAGTAGCATAGGCGTAACAACAACCAGCCTAGATGGTGAGGAGCAACCTCTACTTCCTCTTCTTCGGTGCTAGCATAATGCTGACCTCTGCTTCGGTGCCGGTCTTCTTCTGTCTCGCGGCATCTCGCGGCATCACCCCCCGGGCGAAAACACGCGCACCATCCGGGCAGGTCAGAGTGCAGCACCAGTGGACGGGTGATACGGCTTTATCCGGGCAACATTAACTACGTCAGTCTGGACCGGCGCAGATGATAACATTGGCATTCGGTAACATTAGCTTTCGGTAACGTTTGACAGGTCAGTAACTTGGCGCAGAATGCGATAAGGACCGTGGTAGCGTGGTAGAAGCTTCGCTGAGAGACCAACGCGTCGAGTTGGCGACCAGAGGAGCACTAAGGATCCAGGGTCCGAATTCACAAAACCTTCTTACGATTGAATTGTTCGTAAGAAAATTGTTTAGACAATCCTGGATGATGGACATATCATTAGCGAAGGAGGCCGGCCAATGGCAAGAAGCACTTACGAAAGAAAAGCTTTGTGAATTTGGCCCCAGGAGCGTAATATATTGACGCAAGACAGAAACCGTCTTTAAACAACGCGCGCAGGTTCGTGCACGCTCCAAGAGGACAACGGCGTATTAGTAAAAACAACAAAAACGAAGACGTAATGGCACGTGCATTCGCCCCACAGACTCGGATATATGTGACCGTTGTCAGAGGAAGAGGAAGTGAAGCGCCGCTCGAGGAAAAGAAGGCTTCTTGATGTCCTGCTTGGAACGCTGCAGTTATTTAATTTATTTACTTGCCGGGCACAAGTTAGCCCCCAAAAATAGTTATCTTAGAAGCCATTGAAGCATTCGTTACAATTCTGATGGAGGTGCGGGGTATGATTTCCTGGCCCATTCGAGTTGAAGAAAGCATCCCAGAGCCACGCCAACTCGGACCCAAGGAGCTCACGCCTGTCCACCAGCGCACGAGCCGTCGCCTACGTGGTGAGTGACCCGAGTTTTCTCTTTTGCCGAAGCCCACTAGAATAGCAGCAGCAGCCAATACCGAAATGACATCCCAGACCGCCTCTACCCGCGTCGTCGTTGATCAGCCGATGACGCCTAAGCCTTTCCACGGCGACACTTTCGAATACGCCGAGGACTGGTTAGAAGGCTTTGAGCGTGTGGCGGATTACAATGGATGGGACGAAGACCGGAAGCGCCTAAAGGTTTACTTCGCGTTGCAATACTCTGCACGAACGTGGTTTGAAAACAATGAAGCTGCCCTCCGGTCGTGGGATGACTTCCGACGGGAGCTGCTGGCTACGTATTTGAGCACAGACCGCAAAGAGCTGAAGCCACTTAGCAAAGCAAGAATTCAACGAAACAACGAAAGCGTGGTAATGTATGTCGAACATATGTCCCGCTTATTTCGCCGGGCCGATCCAAGCATGAGCAAAGACAAGAAGCTTCGGCATCTAATGCGCGGTGTGAAGCAGGAGCTTTTTGCCGGTTTGGTTCAAAGCCCTCCACGCACCGTTGCCGAATTCCGCGCCGAGGTGACAACTATGGAAAGGACACTGCAACAGCGAGCGAGGCTCTACAACCTCGATATGAATGTCGCATCTGTGGACGCCATATCAACGGTGTTCGGGAACGGCGTCAATGTCTTACGTGAACTCGTAAGGTCTGTGGTTCGAGAAGAGCTCCTGAGGCAAGAGCTGAACAATAGCCCTACAGCGGTCTCTTCATTGTAAGAAGTGGTTCGTGAAGAAGTGAGACAAGCAGACCGCGAACAGCACCCACAAGCACAGCCACAAGCGTCACTAATGGTACGGCCGACAGTATCGTACGCGGAAGTACTCAGAGGAACGCCTGGACGTACTTTCGTCACGGAACCTACCCATGTTCCCGAACCTCAGTTCACGCCGCCTCCGCCTGAGACGAGATTGCGGAAGGCTGACATATGGCGCACTCCTGATAGAATCCCACTGTGCTACCACTGCCGCGAAGCTGGTCATCTCTACCGGATGTGCGAGTACCGCAGAGCGGGACTTCGGGGTTTTTTCGTAAACGCTCCTTGCCCCCAAAACGGTGAACGCGCCCTTTTGAAATCCGGGAGTATTTGTCAACGTGCCAAAGCCCTCATACTTCACAACATCACCAACCTCGGTCAACAGTACCAATGCGGTATCGATCACCGAGCCCGCGTCCATCCTCAAGCTCCCCGAGGCGAAAACTAATACCGGCGACCTGTGGAGGTAATGCCGCTGTCGACGCAAGAACAAAGCCTCCAGCGCTGACTCCGAAATGTAACGACAGACGCGAGAGCAGTTGCCGGAGCAGTGACGTTACTTCCGATTTGTGTGTGGTTGTAGACGGCTACGAAATTACTGCTTTAATAGACACAGACGCAGTCAATTCAGTTATGAGTAAAGAACTTGCAAGAAGACTGAAGAAAGTGCTGACTCCTTGGAGAGGACCGCAAGTTCGAACAGCCGGACGACACCTTATCGACCCGGTGGGCATGTGCACTTCTAGAATTGGAATACGTGGCTTCACATACGTCGCTACTTTCATTGTCCTGTCAGAATGCTCGAGGGATTTAAATATTGGAATGGACTTATTGCAGGTGAATGGTGCAGTAATCAACTTGCAGGAAACTTGTGTGTCGTTCTCAACGAAGCACGCCATCGCTACGTTCGAATGTGAAGAACAATTTGATGCCCTCCAGATTATAGACGACGACGTCACTATACCCAGATCCAGCATAGCTGTCGCCGTAAGAAGCAACGTATTCAGCGACTATGAAGGAATGGCAGACAGTAACATTGGCCTCTTACTCGAAAAAGAGATCTGTATAGCCAGAGGTCTTGTTCGGCTGCGTGGTGGGTGTTCGAATGTCTTTGTCACTAATTTTGGAAATGAAGTCCAGCATATTGCGAAGGGAACTGTCATTGCCCGCCTTAATGATTATGTCCAGATTATGGATTTGAACTCTTCTGAGGCTGCACTACTCAAGTCTGACAACGTAAGCTCCATCAAGATCGAAGCAGCACTATCACCAACCCAGAAGCAGCAAATAGAAAGCTTTATACGATAATTCGCCACGTGTTTCTCAACGTCTACCAAAGTCCAAAAAACATCCATCGCCAAACCGCGTATAATTGTCAACGAAGCTGTCCGGCCTATTTGCCAGCATCCCTACCGAGTGGCACCGAAGGAGAGAGAGGTCATCAGAAACAAAGTTGAAGAAATGCTGAGAGATGACGTAATTCAACCGTCGACCAGCCCGTGGGCTTCACCCGTGATGCTGGTAAAGAAAAAGGAACAGACCTTGCGTTTCTGCGTGGATTACCGAAAGTTGAACGTCGTCACAAAGCGGGATGTTTATCCACTTCCGAGGATCGATGACACCCTTGATAGACTACGGGATGCGAAATTCTTTTCCTCTCTCGACCTCAAAAGTGGATACTGGCCGATAGAAGTGGACGAAAGAGATCGTGAGAAGACAGCGTTCGTCGCACCAGACGCGTTATACGAATTCAAGGTACTTCCGTTCGGCCTCTGTTCCGCACGTGCCACATTTCAGCGGATGATGGACACTGTACTATCCGGGTTGAAGTGGCAGTCCTGTCTTGTTTATCTTGACGATGTCGTGATTTTTTCTACCACCTTTGATCAATATGTGGAACGACTACGGACTGTGCTCAACGCTATTAGTTCAGCAGGGCTGACGATAAAGCCACAAAAATGTCACTTCGGCTTGCATGAGCACCTTTTGACGGTGACGATATATCCTTGTGACGGCAATTGTAACGCTTCTTCTGTGACAGCTGTGACATCTGAAGGCGGTCGCGCGTGATATGACGCGCAGCGTTAGCCCTTGCGATGACATCTTGTGCGTACTCCGATGGTTGGTGCGGAGCGGCTGGTAGTAAAATATCAATCTGTGGGTAGGTTTGGTTCCCGGGCAAAAGGAAGATAAAGCGGTGAACATCCTGCCATATTGTGGCGTGACGAAGTATAGGCAAATGTAACAAAGGGTAATGTAGCAGCCCAGTCGCGGTGGTCGGCGGAAACGTACATGAAGAGCATGTCAGTTATGGTGCAATTCAGGCGTTCGGTGAGACCATTTGTCTGAGGGTGACAGGCGCAGTGTTGCCAGGTTTGGCTATATAGCCAAATTGGGCTACGGGAAAAATTTTTTGCCGTGTACTTGGACGAGTTGGCTATGTGGCTATATTTGGGCTACTGAAAATCTGCGACTTGGCTGTGTTTGGGCTATAAGTGGCGCCCTAATCCACGCTCCGGAGGTGGCTCTGATCGGGTAGAAGCAAAGCTCGAAGGCTGTGTTTTAGCTGGCTGAGCCGGCCGCGTGGCTGTGCGTGTGTGGGTGTGCGTGTGCAAAATGACCCCCCCCCCCCCCCCCCGCCCCGCGTTTCCTTCCCTCTCTATACCGTTGTCTGAGCAGGTGGCTTTGATCTTTGTTGCACTTAAACTTACACCCCGCTTGACCGTTATGCACCCGATCCCCGGGCATCGGGATGAACCTGGGAGTAGTGGGTTTTTCACAGTACACTGTACTAACATGGCTATGCTCAGGAAGGGAGAGCAATAACACAGGGTCGGGGCCGTCGAGCGATCATGGCGCCGACATGAAAGAAGGGAATCATGGGTGGATGACACGCTCCAGTGTGTTCATGGCCATGTCTTCGGGATGAAGTATCGCGCCGGGCACAGCTTTCGACCTACTCCACGTTTCTGGCGCGAAGCTTTGCTGCCATTTTCCTTTTCCTGCTAGATGAATTTTTCTTCGTGCTTAGATTCGAGATTTATGTCGATAGGTTGGACGTAAGATCGGATCCTCCTCGGAGAGGAGAATCTAAACATGCGGAATGGAGCCAAGTATGCGAGAACGTATAAAAAAGAATGGGAGCTAGACCCCGAGCCAAAGGTGGGTTCTGGTGCTTTTACTTCTAGATGGTTTGCCCGTAACGTCATGGACGCAGATACTCATTCTGCTAATATCTAAACATGTTTGCCACGAACAGATCAGTGCATCACGTCAAATAAACTTCGCCCCCCGTGTTAGCTTAGCTTTTGAGGTGTCTTGCTGCTGGCTCGAGGACGCGGGTTTGATTCCCGGCCACGGCAGCCGCATTTCGATCAAGGCGAAAAACAGAAACACCCGTGTACTTAGGTGTACGTTAAGGAACCCGAGGTGGCCAAAATTATTCCAGAGTCATGCCTACGAATCATATCGTGGTTTTGGCACGTAAAACCCCAGCAATTATTAAAGTTTTAGAATAGGGGCCTCAAACGTATTGGGGCCCCAAAGAAATAGCGTCGAAGCCACTGCGCATGCGCAAGACGGTAACTATGTTTAGGTTTAGCGTTGGGCACTCTATTTCATCGATTTAGTGGGAGCCCCAAAAGCTGCCCCAAAAGCTTTCGTCAGGAAACATGGCGGCGCCCATCTAAGCGACGGTTTAACTTAGCCCAAAACTGGGCTCAATTCGTGGTAATGCGTGAAGTTCATACGCTAGAAGAAGTCATTGCGGTTATCGCTTTCTCTCAACTAACATGTGTAATGAAGATTGATTCGTTATACGCCAGTGATTCCAAATTCAATTGTCGATTTCATGGCTCGTAGGCCTATCACGGATTGACTTGGCTGGGTGAATGTGCGTAAAGTTGGTTACTCAAAACTAAGCGCCACAAATTGCGTGCTGCTAATAGAATAAGTTCTAACATATATATATATATATATATATATATATATATATATATATATGTATAATTAAAGCCGAAAACACGAAAGTCTAAATTACTTTTCTTATCATAAAATGGTATATTTTATGTTAATATTTATAACAGCTTTTAGCTGACGCCGTAGTGGCGCTGCAAGCGCAAGACGCTACTCGCAAACGCAAAGCCCTATTCTAAAACTCTTCACTCCTGCATTCCCCAACGCTAACAACCACAAAGCTCTTTGGGGCCCCAAACTTTTGGGGCCCCTATTCTAAAACATTATTAACCATCAACATAGCTTGCCTTTTGACAGTAACCGGTTTTCAGAGTATTACTTATCCTAAAAGTGGTATAGTTCATTTTAATATTTATAATAGTTTTTCTTTGACACCGTAGTGGTGCTGCAAGCTCAAGACGCTACTCGCAAACGCAAAGCACTATTCTAAAACTCTTCACTCCTGCATTCCCCAACGCTACCACCCGCAAAGCTCTTTGGGGCAACTGTTATCAATTTGTTGTTTATCATTGCTCTTTGTGCGCCATCGCGGCTTTCACCATTTCGAGCGAGTTAGTTCGGAACGTGCTCGTCGCCTAAAGCGACTGCGCGCTTCTTACAATAGTGTGCCGGTTTGCGCATTAATCATTTAAAGCTCCGCTTACACCGATTCAGAGAGTGAGTGGCAGCTGTTGCCTGTCCCTTTCTTAACGCATGTTCTTGGCGTACTAGAGACCTAGGATGGCGGCCAGGTTGATGTAAATTGACACTATATAGGTAGTGTGTGTCCCAGCTAATTCAGGCCCAAGCTAATTGGAAAACAAGAACAAACAAAAACTACGAGAAAACAAGTTATAACGAGGCGACAAATAACGCGAGATATCATAGCGCGAAAGACTTGTTTTAGCTCATCAAAAACGAAGCCGTGAGCACGTCGCCGTCGCAGATCGCTGTACAGCTGAACTTCTTCGCCGTATGCAGAGATAGCGTGAGAGATCGATGACGCTGAACATTATTTTGTGTTCACGACATCTAAAAAGCAGAGTTCGTAGCTAATATTACTGGAAATAACTAAAAATAATAACTTGGTACTATCTGTCATAAAATAAAAGCACTGATTTCGCCCTCTGCAGCGATTCGGTAGAACTTAAAAGCTTCCGCGGGGCAAATGAAAAAGTGTTCTGTGCAAGCATGATGTCGCTGTTGTTGATGTAAAGGAGCGACTGTCACGGTGGTACAGACTTTTTGTTACGACCGGTTGTGCAAAAAAGGATTAGCGTAGTCTAATGTAAAAATGTATACAAAACTAAATTGCAAATAAAATCAGCTATATTTGGCTACGAAATATTTTGCGCTTTTTTTCTGCTTGCCTACATTTGGGCTACAACTTCTCTAGCTTTTGGCTACGCCGCCTCGTCGGACCTGGCAACACCGGATAGGCGGCGGTGACTATGTTTTGCGGAACATGAACGTAGAAGGTCATCGATGACACGGGAGAAGAAGTATGGACCGCGATATCGGTAAGCAGTTGACGAGGCGCTCCATGATGCATAATAACAACGTGGAGAAGGAAGTCGGCAATATCGGTAGCACAGCTGGTTGGAAGTGCGCGCGTAATAACGTAACGCGTGGCATAGTCCATCGCGACAGCGACCCATTTGTTCCCTGATGTTGATGTAGGGAAAGGTCCGAGAAAATCGAGGCCGACGAGGAAGAACGCCTGTACTGGGACATCGATAGGCTGAAGAAGGCCGGCGGGAAGCGTCGGTGGTCTCTTGCATCGCTGGCACAGTTCGGAGCCGCCAACATACTTCTGTTCGGAGCGGTAAAGCCCAGGCCAAAAGAAACGACACCGCACGCGATCATAAGTGCACCTTATACCAAGATCACCTGCTGTAGGTTCGTCGTGAAGCTGCTGGAGGACAGTAGTACAGTACAGTAGGACAGTAGTTGACTTAAACATTCAAATATTACAATCCATTTTTCTTGTTTTCCTTGATGTGTCAATTTGTCCCTATAAATGCAATATTTGCACCACAGAGCTCACTTATACCTATTTGTAGATTTGAGCCCTTATGTACACATATCGAACTAGTAACTAAAGATGGCCGTTTTGATGAAAGCAAGAAAGTGTACATAATATTCTACAGTTTACATAAAATGCTTCTGTTACGTTCACGTTTCAAGTGGCTTGCTTTTTATTAGCGGTACTATATATGGTCAAACGGTTTCGCATGTCAAAGCTTTCTATTTTGCAGAGCTCACTGGTACTGTCTTCAGATTTTGCACCTTGCTTTGTTTTCTAGAGATTAAGTGGTTGTAAACATGGTGCCCAAATTTTGATGTTTATATTTTCAACTTTAAGGCAACATTGATCACAACTGTAGGAGCGATAATAACACCTAATAAATGTGCGTTTATTTACTGGATGTTAAAGGGAGAAATTGATAGATAGCAAGCAAAGAAGTTCATAAATATGTTGGTCCAATCTTTGAGCGACAGTCTGACGACTGTCGAGTATGTTACTTCTTGCCAGTGGGGTCGCCATGACTTCAATGTTTATTGACATGGGAGATACACAGCCTTGAGCTTTTGTGTTAGGGCCTCCTTGCTGGCAAACTTGTAGCGGCCTACCATAGCTTTGTTTCGATGACTAGTACTTGGGTTTCTGTATTTTATTCAGGGCATCACGAAATTTGCGCAAGCATAATTACTACGTGGGCGTTCTTTTCGAGCCCGTTACACTTAACTCTTTCGAAGATATGTAACTTTTCCTCCTACCATCCATACAAAGCTTTACATCCGCGGGATTGCTTTCGATAAAATTCTTGTGACAGTCTCTAATGAGATGTTGCACAAACGCAATTAAAAACACTCATTTATCACGCTGCGTGCACAGCCACAGTGCGTTGAAGTGGGCCTTAATAAGACCACGCTTAACTTTTCAACATTAGAAAAATGGTTGCTTGTGCGTTCGAAAACAGCAATTAGTATCTCATTTACAACTGTTTCTTTATCAAAACTCGCCAGAGCTCGAACTTAATCGCGGGTGTCGCTACTCGCTATAAAAGAGTACATAATTGAGTTTGAAACCGTCACTGACGCTCAGTAATTGCAATGTGCCTTTGACCCCAGGTCGATTAACTCAAGTAACAAAAAAAAGGTGCAGCACAGTCTAAAAACGTTCTCTCATATTACAAACCAAAGCTCGTAGCTACCCACTCTTGCAACAACGGTAGCATCAACAACCATCGTTGTTGCAAAAGCTGAAGGCCTTTCTTATCTTTTCAAGATCTCTGAGAGGCTCAGGTTACACCATGCGCAAACAAGGGCGGCGCAAGTAGCATAAAAAGAAGAGCGGATGTTAATTGTTTGCAAGTGATTGACAGGTTCGTAGAACGCTACAGGATCCAATCTCGTCAAGGAGGGTCGCCGTGTGGAACGTAGGTTGTCGGTTCAATCCTTAATTACAGCCACCCTGTCACTACGAGACACTACATAATGAACACTGCTGTGTCTAGGCTACTGGATGCTGCCGTGCTCTACGGGTAGCTGTATTTTATGGGCGCGTGACGCTTTGTCGCTGAATGATCTTGCTGCTGCTGATCAGAAAATATATTTGACTTTTAGGAGGTGTAGCTAGACGACGTGAAACTCCGCGGCAGAAGGAACGGTTGACAAGTTATTTGGAAAGGGATTTGTCTCCCACGACCGGCAGCAGCTATAAACATGCCACACAAAAACTCGCGGAGACATGAGTATATATATATATATATATATATATATATACAAAGAGAGGAAGAGAGGCGAGCGAGGTTGGTGCTTGTAAGCAAGCTGGGGTATCCTTTATTTGATACTCGAAAGGCTGTCGTGAGGCAATACACTTAGAGAACATCACTCATTCAAAGACGTGCTTGCAGCATGCTTGTAGACAGAGCGATAATGATAAAGATAAAGCGAGGTGGTTAACAAGGACAGAATCCGGTTGGATGTCCTGCATTGTGGAAGAGGATGAAATGATTAGATAGAAAAAAAGTCCGGTGTTCATGTGGCCGACTTAGTGAAAATTCTCGGCGCTGTATGGAAGTCATGTAAATTTTAGCCTGACCAATGCCCTCGCATACCACTTAAGACGATGCGTGATCGAATAATGTTATTAATATCGATAATATTGACATAATAGTAATGATAACAATTCAACCATCGAACTAGCAGGGACACTGTAGCGGAGCACAGTGGATTTGGCTTTCGCCCCCTATTAGCAATTGTCTGAAAGTTACACATTCTCATGCGAACACTGTGCCAGATTGCGTACAAGGGAACTCAGCCGTCACAGAAAGAATGCTTAGGCCACTAGTGATCGGCTCTCACGGTTACATAGCTTAATTATTTCTGTATGTGCCTATTGAAGTTTTTTGGATAAGAGCAATTCAAAACGATAGTAATTGGGCCTCAACCACATGTCCTCATGACATGTGGTTAAATAAAGAAAGACTAATAGTAAAATATAGGTTCACCGAAGTTTGAAAAAAATTTGGAATTTGTCACTTTTACTAACCGAAGTCAATAAATCGTCGCAATTGACGGCCGAGTACTTATGGGTCAGTAGGCTGATAGATAGCAATCATCAAGGATGCCCCACACAAAACTGTAAGGTCTGCTAAAGCAGCTGGCTAATTCAAATGTCAACGACTGGTGTCTGCTAAAATGCCGATTTGCCGGGTGACGGTGACAAGAACTTTAATTGGTCCTGAGAAACTGTGGCCAGGGTGAGCCGAAGGCTCGCTCAGGTCAAGCGCCACCTATTTATCAGTTTGTTCGCAAGATGAACTGGGAGTCATTTCCATCTATAGCACCAACGGGAATGAAATACAAAAAGGTCAGTAGTCCGCAAAATATAAACATTGGAGAAACTTCAGAGTAGTGTAGTGAGATCGCCACCGCGACGGCGTATCTCTAGCTATCGCACCACGGGCAGCATCGATATTTTATATGACAAGCTCTGCGCTCGTGTGTTGAAAGTGTGCGGGCGACCGGCAGAGCCAACATCCCTCCTCTCCGGCGCCTGAGCATCTCTTCCCGGTAAATGGGTGTTACGTCATGCATTTCACATTTTATTCATATAATATATTGATTTGAACTCTGGCAGTGTCCAAGTAAGGAAGCTGCCCTAGCGCTACACGGTGAAGCTTCATTATGGAATTCTTATGCCCAGTGAGAGGTGTGCAAGTTTCCGAGTTCTGGGCTCTATTTTTTCTTTAGTAACCGGTATGGAACCACGGCGTATTTGCATGAGCAGCTGAATGCGGAACGATGGAATCAGCTTGGTCGCTGCTCACGTCACCAAATGCGCAGGACTCTCTCGCGTGAATACCGCGTAACAATGGCGACTAGTGCATCCTAAATAATGAGCCGCTCCCAAAAGCCGCTTACCGAGGAATTGTACCTTTGCCAACCACACGTGTACAACCCTTTGTTTCAGACAAGCACTCGGTATACGGTGCCAGCTATGTGTAAATAAGCGTCTTACTTCTTTTTCCCATAGGAATAACGCGTGAAATATGCCGAGACACGACTGCATTCCTGCAGTTTTTTTCCCCCTTCTTTTGTTGCAAAGTTACACAACCTACTTATCCTTCACTGAAGAATAATCCGAAGCCTGAAGGCGTGAAGCGGGCTTCTGCGTAATATGAAGTCAGCTTGAGCATCATTGTGTGTAGTTGCAGTTTTTGTTCTATAGCAATTTTTTTTTAGCATTCCGCGTTAAGAATACTTAAGCTAACGACTTTCAGGTAGTCCCTTCCTGCGCTAACCCTTAGGCATCTGTTGTTGCTCAATTCGAAAGCATGGATATCATGCTGCTAATTTATCCAACCTCACTGTTATATCCGTTTCTCGTGTTCACAATTTTGGCGATGTGAAAAAAGCATTTGAAGATATATATATATATATATATATATATATATATATATATGGCTAGCCTAAGCGAAATGATTCCGGAGAAGCGAGAAGGTCGCTGTATTCTCCAATATGGCCTTCATTTTAGTTTAACAGGCGGTGCAGATGTATTTCATGACAATCTAACTTGTTGCTGGGATAGTTGGTTGAAAAAGAAAGGTGGGAATGAGGTACTGAGCAAACACAGAAAAGCAGGGACATTGAGAAGCATGGACTGCGGACATCCCTGTTTCTGTTCTTCTCAACTTGTCTGTCTTTAGCGCAGCATCTTTTCCCTAAGAATTTTATGACAACAGTGAGCGTCTATCTTCCACAAGAAGCACTGGTTCGTCACACAGCACGCTATGCTCCTACAGCAACTGCTGTGCTCAACGTGAGGTGTAAAATGCGCACAGTGTTTGCACTCATTACCAGGCGTGACTGTGTAGTTGGATACATAATTATTAGGTAGAAACAAACAAATATCTGTAAGAATTACGTTTAGGTGTCATCACATCGAGCCTATAGGCGGCGTGTTTATGCCATCTCGTCTACAGTCACCTGTTGCGGAATCTTTACGACGAAACGGCGGCGCTTTTCAATAAATGTTTCTACGTGGTGTGTCCACGATGCCAACGGCAGTGTCTTAATAGTGAACTTTATCTCTATACAACAACATATATATAGTAAAGAGGTGGCGCCTAATTTACGTAAATTAAGTATTGCTTTAAATTGTGAGATATTCGGGGTCTAAAAAGGAATGTTTGAATTCCAGGCACGTAGGAGGTGGTTCATTCTTAAAGAGAACACATGAAAGAATGCTCTCACCTTGCTGGAAATCAAGAGGAAAGTGGCGGCTGAATCAGTGTCAATGCACTGCACAGTAATGCAAAAAGATGTGGGCGATACTGATCAGAATTCGCCTAGTGCAAATCTTGGCCGTTT
Source organism: Dermacentor silvarum (assembly GCF_013339745.2). NCBI lineage: Eukaryota > Metazoa > Arthropoda > Arachnida > Ixodida > Ixodidae > Dermacentor > Dermacentor silvarum. The sequence continues at coordinate 36,115,149 of NC_051164.1, read as the reverse complement.
TACAGTTTTCCAAGGAGGGAAAATGTGCACGTAGTCTTTATTAGGTTGTTTTTTGTCTCCAGTAAGAACACTGTATATTTAACCCAGTTGTCCTGGTTTCGGATGGATTTAAAACAAATTTAATTTGGTAAAAATAAGTATAAATTTTCCTTTTTTTTCCATTTTCATTTTATTTCCCATCTTACAGTATAGATGGAGGGGTTGCAGAAAAGCTGCGCCAGGACAGCTTGACGATTATACAAACCTTATGTTCCACAGGGGGGCAGTACTGGAACTTGTACAATTTTAAAACATAAATAAGTACACCAAGGAATGACCAAAGAATACACAAAACAGCAATATGTACACATAAGCGAACCAAAGCCATGTTATTTAATACATACTATGAAGTTCTTTGCGCGAACAGGAAAACAAATCAAAATTATTGACAGCATAGACATTGAGAAGAGACGAAAGAGTATAGTCAAGGCGTTCTTTCACAAGATTAAGTCGAGGTGTCGGTACTATCCATTACTCGCCATGCCTTGTTGGATAGCCTAATACCTTTTTTGTTAGTTCTGCTAATTTCCTGAGGTTGGTTATATTATTTCTGATTTTCCATTTAAAGATGACACTAAGGCGATATTTATAAAGCTTATGTAGTTTAATCATTCTAGAGTGACTAAATAAAGCAGCACTCGGATGTCCTTGTGGCGAATTATACACAGGTCGGAGATACCTTTTTTAGATTAAGTGAATGCGCTCAAGGTTAGTAAACGTTGTGGTACCCCAAACTAACTGGCAATAATTTAAATATGAGCTGAAGATTGAGTTGTATATGAGCATCTTAGTTTGTATAGGAAGGATGTATTTTAAACGACCTATGGCACCAGTGAATTGAGCTACTTTGCTTAATACGTAATTAGCATGACTATCCTATGACATATTCGAAGAAAATATAACCCCTAGACATTTGAACTGCTCCACTATTTCTACAGGACGCGAATTTAAAATAATATCTTCATGCGGTGGAATCAGTTAGTTTTTTGGCCTAAAATGACAGCCTTAGTTTTACTCTTGTTGATCTTCATTGTATTATCTGCTGACTAATCCTCAAGAGCTTTCATTGCAACGTTACATTGGTCAATAAGTTTGGAAATGTTATTACCGGCAAAAAATTTACTTGTATCATCCGCATAGATTACAAATTTTGCATTATGGCTAATACTTATAATATCGTTTATATAAATGTTGAAGAGTAAAGGTCCCAGTGCACTTCCTTGAGTGACACCGCATACGAGAAGTTTCGGCCCAGACTGTATACCATTAATTGATACCACTTGTTGCCTAAATGACAGATATGAGTTTAATAATGATAGTGCTTTTCCTCGGACACCATATCACTGCAATTTATTTAGAAAGATTTTATGATCCACGAGGACAAAAGCCCTTGAAAAATCCACAAACACACCAAGGACAATAGCTTTGTTTCAAGTTGTGTTATTATATACTCTTTGTTCGAGTAATGCAGACTCAGTTGATTTGCCTTTACAGAAGCCAAACTGAAATGGTGTAACAGATTAGATTTATTGATGAAGTTAGGCAGTCTTTGATGAAGAAGTCTTTCAAAAGCTTTTGAGATCACTGGCGGGATTGATATTGGTTGGTAGTTTCCAGGAGCATTTCGATGTCCTTTTTTTAAAATGAGAATGACTTTCGCTAACTGCATTTTTTCTGGAAAACTGCACTTACTAAACAGATGTTGCAGATGTGGGCAAGTATGGGGGCGATAATTTCAGCTACATGCTTCACTGGCCGTACTTGAATGTTATCAATGTCACAGCTACTGCTGTTAGGATTTCTTATCACTTGCGCTTCTTCGCTTTCCATAACTGGGTGCAGAAAAACTCATTCATCATTTTGAATGTGTATATATTTGCAGGCATCAGACTGAGCGGCACTAGTAGTCAGGTTTGTTAACAACGTATTGAATACATTAGCCAATTCTACACCAGATACTTCCTTTCCGTCAATATTTATTTTGGTTAATACAGTGTGTGCACTCTTACGCTGTAAGAGTGTATTTATTTTGCCCAAAGTGCACTGTCTCGAGAATTCTTGACATCTAGAAGTGACAGGTGATACCAAGCTCGCGCAGATCGCAGTTTCTTGGTCAATTTATTCCTATATTTCTTAAATACCGCAAGGTCCTCAGCTTTTTGAGTGCGCAAAAATTTTCTGTATAACTTTTGTTTGGTTTGTATTTCTCTGCGGAGCTCTGGCGTTATCCAGGGCTTGCGGATTTTGCGACTGTTCGAGTGGGTCACGAGGGGAAAACAGTCATGATATATTTTTTAGACGTATCAATATACATATTATAGGCTAAATTTGCATCGTCTAGTTCAGCTATCTTGCTCCAATCTATTTTCACGAGCTCGTTACCAAAAGATGTCAGTGATGTCTCTGTTTTGCTTGGCATGTGAATGATGTAGATTTGCTCCCTATTGTACCAGGCTTATCTGTGCAAACAAACACGGGAATATGATCACTAATGCAACAAGGTAAAGCACCCGATATAACATTCGTCTGCGTAGCGTTAGTGATAATCAGATCAAGCACATAATGGATTTCACTTGTGCCTCTTGTTGGTATATTAATCAGGTTTACAAAACCATTAGACATAATGGTCGTATTAAAATCTCTATCAGATGGACTGGCAATGCTCATATCAATGTTAACATCACCACAAGCTATCAACGTTTTCTGATTGTGACACTGAACAACGGAAGCCAGAAACAGGTCGCAAAACTGCAGAAATGATGAAATATTACCGTCTCGAGGCCGTTGACATACAGAAAAGACAGTGCTTTGCATACACACCGACAGAATTTCATTATCTAGGGTTATTACTGTGTATAATTCAAGAATTTGACCTTCTACATCGTTGCTAAGCAATAGTGCTACACCACCACCACGGACATTTTCTCTATTTACGTAATGTGTGGTATAGTCTTTCAATCTAAAAACATCATAGTCACATGTGCTCCACGTCTCCGTTAGCATTATCGTAGAAAATTTTAAAGGAGAAACCGCCAAAAAATTCTTCTAAACACAATACTTTGTTTTTCACTGATCTTGTATTCAAGTGAATACATTTCTCGGAAGCTGTCGAAAACGTTGACACCACTTGGTTCACAGCATTAGACAAATAATAGCGAGTCTCATTCATCGTGCTTTTTTTGAACGCAAAATAATGAACTTGGCATCAGTTACAGGTTATCAAGATCGTCGTTACTTCTGATAACAATGGCAACTGCACCACTGGACTTCCGGGCGAGAATTTTACCATTTGCATACCATACAAAATCATAGCCTTTTTCCTTTGCTTTCTCTTTCGCAGCTCAAAAACGTTCTCTGTGGTAACGAGATAAATTTTCCTACATGAAAACTTTCGGTTCGCTGTTCTTTAGCGCATTCTTTTTCAGCAGCCATGTGTCCCTTGTCTGTTGTTTGGCAAACCTGACAATTATTCCAGGAACTTTATCTTGCCTAGCTGGCAGGCGGGGAGCTCATACAACATCAGCATCAGTCAGCCAAGGGACTCGAAGTGCGTCAGCAACCTGATCTATTGAAGATAATAGGTTCTTGCTCGCCACAACAGGGACACCATTTACTTCCAAATTAAGCCGCCGGCTGCAAAATTGTAGGTCATTTACCTGTTGCCGAAGTTCACGCTGCACTGCCGTGTTAACCATGTCCCTTTCTTCTAGTTGTGTCACCCGCGTTCTGAGACCCTTTATTTCAATGTCCTGTCAGATTATCTTTTGTTCAAACTCGCCGAACTTTCCTGACATAAATTGGAGTGATTTTTCCATGTCACTGATTTTCTCAACTAAGGCAGGCAGGCTTTCGAGCTATTGAATAATTGCCGCGAGAACGCCGGTTTCAGCTTCGCTGTGAGCAGTGCGTGCTCCAGTGCTTCGGCATGTTGGGCATCTCCAGTTCGCTTTAGCACTTTCTGCTTTTGTTTTAAATGATTTCTCAGTTACTCCAGCGCATTTGCCAAAATGGTATTCGGTTGAGTACTCAGAGCGTTGCACCGACCCTTCCTCCTTACGAAAGGGCAACCGACATGTAAAGCAAGTATGGGACATAGATGGCACTTGCGAAATGTGAGCACAAAACAAGGCAAACTAACAACAAGAACAAACAGGACTGCGGGGCAACGCTATGGCAGCGGCGGCAGCAACATTGAAGGTTGATTCTTAGTACAATAGTAAGAAATGATTTGATCACCAACCTGTAACAAGCAGAATTCCACGATTAGCAGGCGTTTCCACGAGCTGCCACCGCTGCCAAATGACCGCCAAGGAGAAAGACGCCCACTTATCAGGGTTCCCGAAGTGTGCTAGATGCGCATGCGCTTGAAAAAGTTCGTAGAAACGGTGAAGCGAGATGATCAGCGCATCACAGCCTCCGTCGTGGCAATCTTTGCAGGGCTTCAAGCAGGTACGGAACGAGGTCGAAAGGCACGTTCGATGGCTTGCTTCAGCAGTGCATGAAAGCTGTAACAAACAGAATTACACGATTAGCAGGTGTTTCCACGAGCTGCCCCCGCTGCCAAATCAAGCAGAGTATTCAAATATGATGTGCTTGCAAGCGCATTCAGCTTTTATAATCCTGTTGGTGTTTATGCACGTAGAAGAGAGTCACTAACCACTGTGATTGATCGCGATCACTATCCTTGTTGATCACAGAAAAAGTAAGGCCATACAAATGCAGTGTGCTGTTCTTGCTTTTATTAAACGAACAGTGATTTTCTTTCATTTACAAGCAAATTCATAAATTCAATTACGTCTCTTGGTGTGTATCAACACTAATGCTTATATTGATCATTATTGTCTTGTACCTTCGTTTTTTGTTCCTTTATGTTCGTTCATTAGTTCTTCCGTCATATAATACTAAGCGCAACACAATCCATCCGTCAGCTAACCCCGTTATTGCCTTACTAAGCTTAATTAAATTATGAGGTTTAACGTGCGAAAACCACGATCTGATTATGAGGCATGCCGTAGTGGGGGACTCCGGAAATTTGGACCACCTGGGGTTCTTTCACGTGCACCTAAATCTAAGTACACGGGTGTTTTCGCATTTCGCCCCCATCGAATTGCGGCCGCCGTGTTTACTAAGCTTATATTGCTTAAGCTTATATTGCTTTGATGCGTGTCGTATAAAGCGAACTGTGAAGGAGGAAATGCCCGAGGGTCTAAATTGTATTACATGGCCGCTTCTTTTAGTGCTTGAAATATTGAGCCCTTTGTAGAAGCTGGATTGGTAACGGCAGTCGGATTGCTCTGAGTAGTGTTTCGATTTCTGAAAGCGCTTCTCTGTTCTTCGTCGACTAAGTCTTCTCTTCTGTTCCACCCCATTACGTTTGCCTGTTGTTGATACTGCATTTGTCATCATAAAGAATGAAGTTCGATTTTGTGGTTATTTCCAGTGGACAGCAAACAAGAATAAGAAAACGAACAAGCGCAGCGCATGTTGCGAAATAAGGTAAGGAACACTCATAAAGAACAGCACAGAATAGAGAAAACAAGGAAGAAAGCGCGAGGTCCTTTTCACCATGGTCAATGGTCCGTAGATATTTGTCTTTCTAGAGATAGATCGCGTGTCCCATTGTCGCTTGACCGATGTGCTGCTGCCTCTCGCCTTCGTAGGAGCTCACCCCTGCTCATGTATCTCTTTACACTGAACGTTCGAACTCTAACACGGCTATAAACAAGTCTACCGTGTAATGTACTGACCTTGTGCGCAGCCAAACAGTACCACGAGCTTCAACAAATAACGGTTTACCGGTGACGTAGACCGAAGCAACAACGCTGCTGGTGACACATTGTCACGCTTTGTCCAGCGGCAACGTGTTAGATAAACTTTCTCCTTATATGGATGTTATTGTCATAAAAAATAATAAACAAGAAGGCAGCGATGTGCAGGAATGAGTTGGTGCAAACACATTAGGTACACAAACATCGAAGAACACTATGTTTAGCTACGGCAGTAACAGCTGGTGATTTTAGCAGTGAACTTGCTACAGGCGGATTTTGCCTAGCAGACCTGGCCGGGAATTCCTCCACCTGAGTTTCACTTTTTGCGCCAAATATCTCACCATGTGTCCATAAGCCCTGTTCTTCGCAGAAAGATGAGAAGGCTGCATGACACTTCCTTGCGAACTATCTGCTGTTCTTCTGGGAAGACTAATTTTCCATATGTTCGTGAGGAAATCACCGTTTTCCCATGCTGTCCAGAAGTCTCTTCTTTTCAGGACAGAAGTGCTTGGAGTACAAGATGAAATGCTCTATATCGCCGACCTTATTGCACTCGGTGCAAGATAGAGAAGCAGCGCCGCTGACTTTTAACATCCGTGCAGGAGCGTGAGCCGACTTTGTTCTTCGTCGGTATTGAAAAGAGGCTTTTGTGCGCCTAAGATCCTTCACAGTAAAGGGGTGATATGGTGGTTTCCAAAGCTAATCAAAGTGACAATAAATTGTCTCTTTAGGAAGTGAGTGATTCACTGAAGCTTTCACTGTTGGTGGCCTTGAAAGGTGGGGCATCATTCGCCAAGAATCTGCTCTTTCGTTGCCTGTAATGCCAACATGAGACGGTACTCACTGAAACTTTATCTTGATCCTTATTTTTTTGCAATTTCTTTAACTGATGCCAGTGACTAACGACAGAACTTCTTTTGAGGCAAGCAACCAGATAGTTGTTAAATTGCTGATTTGTACTTCGAGAGTATGACGGATTATTGTACGGGTCAGTTATTCAGTTTGCAAAGAGCATCAACAATAGTGTTGCTCTCTGATTTATAGTCCAAAAGACTAGGTGATCCAAATGGCTAGACCATGCAGTACCGATAAATGGCATCCAATATGCAGCCGCACTGATGTTAGAATCCGCCCTGGCCGATGCGTCTGTCTATACACGGAGGCTGTTCGCATAATTTGCGTGCAAGTGCTCTAGCACCAGGTGGCGGACCTCGGAAGATGTTGTTAAACTCTTAGCACCGAAGTCAGGATTATTAGGGTTAACATCTAGGGTGGATCAGCTCTTGAGGTCAGGGAATTCTGGGGCATTTAGTGCAGCGTAGAATAGAGATCGCTATCTGCTGCTGAGTCTCCTGAAACGGTTCTTTCCGGAGAAAGACTGACCCAGCCAGAAAAGTTGGTCAAAAGTGCTGGGGAGGCCAGGAGACGTATAGTGGTAAATATTGGGCCTCGTATACAAGTATCTTGTTTGAGGCTGCATGTGGAACGCCCAGAGACAAGCGTTGACCTTTTCTGTGTAAACTTTCTTGGCGCATATTGGATGTCTGATAGGCACGTGAGTCCCAGTTGTTAAAATATCGAGTTGGTCATTACAGCGCGGTGCAATTTGAGCGTTCGTCTTCGATGGTTGCCCGCCAGCAGTTCGCTAGAGTGCGTGAACCCCCTGACACAATGTTTCTGATGCGCAGTGCACAGCTGGTCGCCAGAAGAACCTTCGGGCCGGGTTCACGTCCAGGGAGCAGACACTGGAAGCGCGTAGGAATCGATGACTTCCCAAATTCAGTCGCAGCCGTGTAGCCTCACTTTTGGCCCAGGAAAGAGCTTCAGAGACAATTTCTCTGCTGCTATAGATTGATATAGTGTGGACAAATGGGCCTGGATTGCCGAAATGGTCTTTTCGTCAATACATGCCAGAGGCTTGTGACTGTGTCGGGGAACCAACTACAGATGCCATCCGCATATATTTACATTCCGAGTGGCTTGCGGCTGTAACCAACTGAATTTAGGACAGCTGTCAATGCGGCGTTAAACATCGAGGCACAGAGGATACACCTCTGCGTAACTCCAAGAGAAATGCGTCTATCCTGGCTAACAGTGAATGCAAGACGGACACGAATGACAGCTAGGCAGTAACAGATCTGCGGTCTGCAGTCTGGTTAGACTGCACTGCAGGTGACGCCACCCACCACCCACTCATGTTCACGTTTCCGGTATGTACGCATTCAGGAAAAGGCAATACGTTCACAGACAACCTAAACCTCATAATATCTAAAACAAAACATGTTCACGGCACCATGACATATACACAGAAAACCGGCTTTGAGCGTGAGAGAGAGAGAGAGAGATAAATGAGATGGGAAAGGCAGGGAGGTTAACCGGAAGGTAGGTATCCAGTTTGCTACCCTGCACTGGGTAGCAAACTGGATACTACTACTACTACTCCTACTACTACTGGGTAGCAAACTGGATACTACTACTACTATTACTACTACTACTACTACTACTACTACTACTACTACTACTACTAGTACTACTACTACTGGAAACTTGCTAGTCTTTACAGAGCAGTGAGGGAACGTGGTGTGCGGTGATGTGAACTGCTTTGTTTTCTCTGCAACCGAGGGGCAGGTTCTTCTGCTGATGATTGTGGTCATGATTTAAAATCTCACAGGGCTGTATTAGTGTTTTACCATCACTAGAAAGTACAGCGTTACGTTGCTCCCTGCTTGTAAGAAAGCGAGCGAACTTGAATTGTAATCATGCTATCAGGTGCGCGATGACAGCCAACTAGCTTCTGGCTGCGCAACACCTCATACATGTATATTGCTATAACGCGCTCAGGGTTGGCAGGCATCTCTGCTGACGGTGTGGATATTCCAACACAGTCCCTAAAAGTCACCTTCGGCATATTCTGCATTATAGCATGTCGAGACGGTAACTGTGGGAGATTAATTATGGCATGAACAAAAAACAAGTAACATTCAGCAAAGAATTGAAAAAGTGCAAACGGAGATTTGCTTCGCTAGGGGCAGTCGGGTACTGTGCATATAAAAGTGTTGTTATCAAGTAATGGAGAACAAAATTAGGAAACAGATCTGACGACAGTGACGCAACCAGGATGAGCGACTAATAACTCATGTGCCACGATCAAAATGGTAATTTTTATTCACCAGCAGGCGGAGCACAAAAAATTTATTCACAACTGTGCATGAAGCGTTGCAATAGATATAGCACCCGACCGGCTACGAAAAGCCAGTTTAAAAATCCAGCATTTCAAACCGACCTGAACTTTTGCATTGCTTGTCATCGACTTGAAACAAACAATAATATATACCATTGAAAGGAATAAAGATACGTAAGTTCCCTATAAGGTGCTTACGCAGAAGGCTCATCGTAACCTTGATTGTGATGGTAAGCTAATAGGGCAGGCGAACCGTAGATGACGGCCTGAGCGAATAGGGGTAGGGCGCAACTGAATGGTTGGATGCTCTGCTGTTTTCCGGCCACGCTAGCATCATTTCAATCTTGTTTATATGCACTGTTAAACGCAACTTCAGCCTTAGTTCCAAATTAAGCAAAATAAGCTTCTGTCGTTTTACCTGCCAAAACCAGGATTTAATTATGAGACAGGCTGAAGTGAGGGACTCCAGATTAATTTTGAGCATCAGGGGCTTTTTACCATGCACCCAATGCACTGCCCAGGGGGTTTTTGCATTTCACCCTCATCGAAATGCGGCCGCCGCGGCCGGGATTCGAGCCCGCGCCCTCCGGTTTGTGGTGCTATGCCACTAACACTACGCTACCACGGCGGGTGAACCTATAGTTTCAAGACGAAGTGAGACGGGGACGAAGGAACCTTGAAGAAGCTTATCGCAAATAGGACCTCTCTCAGCCCCTTTATGTGGGTGCGTAGATTTTATTTTTCTTGAAATTTCGTCACGGCATTTCACACATTTTCTACGTAGAAAACAGCGGGACCTTCAATGCGATTTCGATACACAGCACGCAATGGAGAGAATAGGCAGTTCACTGATGGAAGCAGAGCATCTGTTCGATATCCTCATTGTCTTTCCTGTCCTCTATGTTATATCGGAGATCTCGACCGGAAATCCCATAAATGTTTTCCTTATTTCCTTTCGGTTCGTAGAGTTTGCGGAGCATGACAGTGCCATATTATCGCTTTCATTCCTTCTGCCTCCTTAATCGCTGCAGCAGGAAAAGGAAACTAAGCGTTCTTGGCTAACACCAACCATTAGCCAGCTTCTCGGAACAAGCTTAATCGGTCGTTACTTCAGGGTGGACCTGCTGCTAACGGGCGCTTGGCGATCATTAACGCTTTCTCCCATTCTACCGCATGTCTGTTCCACCACATGAGAAAAGAATTCAGCACTAGCCAGTGTAAGTAGGGCCCTGAACAACGATGTAGCTTCTGAACTATAGGTGCAGCCGCCATACATTCCCAATCACTTCTTTTTCTGCCTGTTCTTATGCTAGGCGTGATTACTTTAGGTCTATGGTAGTAGAAAGCGGTTGTCTTTCACAGCCCTAGAAGCTCAGAACCTTTGTTGCTAATGTCCATGGAAAGGCTTCAGCATTTATCCTTTAGGATTGGAAGCAACTGCTCTGGCATCGCTGGTTCTAAGTTTGTGGAGTATCCCTCACAAGTACAAAGGCCACTAGCGAGTGCAATAAAACAATACACGTCTAGCTTTTCGGTATTGATTGCAGTCGTTTCACATACATTTAGGAGCTACTTTTTAGTCGAAATGGCGAGAATGCTTTCAGCCGCGGCATTAAATTTTGACATGTTGCAAAATAAAAATGTTTAATTCCTTATTTCCTTTAGGTTGGACGAATTTGCGGAACATAGCAATGCGATATTATCGCTTTCTTTTCCTTCGGCCTTCTTAATCACTGCAACAGGGAAAGGAAATCATTATCCTTACTTTCTCGGTAATGCTATCTTAGAGGCTGTTAGCTCATATAATTTCCTCAGCGTCCATATATCTAATACCTTGACATGGGAAACTCAAATAGACTTGGTGGCTAACAATGCGAATCACATGTTGGGTTTCCTTCGCCGAAACTTTTCATTGGCTCCTGTCTCTTTAAAAATGTTAGTTTATAAAACACTTGTCATGTCGAAACTCGAATATGCCGCCTGTATCTGGGATCCTTACTCTGCCTTGCTAAGCTCTTCTCTCGAAGCTATCGAAAACCGAGCCGCACGTTTCATCCTTCCTAATTACTCCCGCGACGCAAGTGTTACTGCAAAATAAAAATTCTCCTCGACCTCCCTGACCTTACGACACGAAGAAAAATGGCGCCGGCTTGGGCTATTCCACAAAATATACTATCCAAATCATTACCTCAAGAATGTATACTCGCTGATCCTCATTACATTTCAACACGCACAGATCACAACGTCAAAATCCATGTTCGAAGTTCGCATTCAAACCTGCACGCTTATTCCTCATTCCAAGGACATCGACTAGCTGGAACCGCCTCCCCACTTCCATTTCATCAACCCTGTTCGATCATACTTCAAGACCGCGATTTCCACTTATTGTATAGAGCACGGTGTACGAAGATAGGTGTTCCGACGGCGCGCCTGCGCTGGGGCGAGAGAGCGGCCACTTCGTGTGACCGGAAGTGAGCGCCGCCGCTAGGGGCAGCACGTGTTCAGGAGGCCTTGGAGAAGCGGCACAACAGTGGATAATTTACGACCTCCGTCAGCATTCAAACACCCATACCCAAAGATATGCAATTTTTCGTTATTTAGACGCCAAATCCTGAGCAGGTAGAAGGTTTCATGCCACTTATAGTCAAAATACCGTCTTTTCGAACACGAGAGAGACGCGTCGTCTGCTCGAGCAGACGGCGCGCTGCGCTTACCGCTGCTCGCCGCGCCGGAGTCAATCGGAATGTCGGCAGAAATATAAAGGGACGTTCCTCCAACCAAGTAGAGTAGCTTTAAGCAGGCGAACGACATATATTCATCGAAATAAAGCACTTCTGCCGCGCGTGCCCATAAAAGCGCCAGCAAAGAGAGCAAGAAAGTGGCCCCCAGAACAGGTGCTGCCCCTTGCGGCAGCGGCGTGCGTTGAGTCACACTAAGTGGCCGCGCCTCGTGCCGCCGTTGGATCACCTTCCTTTTTACACCGTGGTATAGAGCCCCACTTCTATCTGTGATGCCCCTTGTGGCATTGCGAGTATTGAAATAAATAAATAAATAAATGGTGTACTTAATGCTCAGCTTAAGCATCTAGTATAGCATTCCATAGTTACCGATTCTTATGTACAATCCCTTAGACCCCATTAGCGCATTTAGGGTTTCTCTTTTGGAAGGAGGAGAGGGGGGCGCCTAGGGGCGACCTGTAATATTTGGCGTGTAATTCATTTCAAGACAATATATATACTTACACAGGTTTACAAAAGTTGATGAGAAAGCTAAAATAGATAACAAGCGTCCACGCCCCCTCCAGTCACCATTTCGGTTGCGGCCATACTTTGTGTACTCCCCTCGCTTGGGAAGAGGCTATGCAGCGCTCCTGATTTATATATATATATATATATATATATATATATATATATATATATATATATATTGCCACCTGTAGGTAGTGGGTCGAGGGCAAGAGTGGGTCGAGCCCAAGAGAAGAAAGAAGACCGCGCCCCCTTCTCTGCTCGAGCCAGCCCCGACGGTCGCGTCTTCCGAGAGCCAGCTGCTCTACGGGTTATTAAACCTTCAAGTCCACTTCTAGAGGGTCGTGACAAACTGGTGGAGGTGCGGGGTAAGCGTCCTCACGGATGTTGCAGACCCCTCCAAGGATCCGCGCTACGAATCCAGTGCCTGTCGACACTCCCGTGCATCGGGCCAGCCGCAGGATCAGGGGACTGTCCCCAGAAGTCGTCGACGCTACGGTTCCCACCACATCGACCGGTATGACCAGCGCCACCCTTCAAACCGCCCCAACCGGTACGGGAAGCACGATGTCGAACCGTTACACACTTGAGAGCCCACGGATCCCAAAGACGTTTCATGGCACAGTGTTCGAAGACGTCGAAGACTGGATGGTCGAATACGAGCGCGTGGCCTCCGTGAACGAATGGAACGACACGGAAAAACTCAGACACGTCTACTTCTACCTGGAGGATGGCGCGCGTACGTGGTTTCAGAACCGCGACGGGCAACTGCCGTCGTGGCGCGAGTTTTGTCGTCAGCTCCTGGAGACCTACACCAGTTCTGATCGCCACGAACGAGCGGAACGAGCGATTCAGGCCCGTGTCCAGTTGCCAAACGAAACTGTGACCACGTACGTCGAAGACATGACGCGCCTCTTCCGACGAGCGGATCCAAGAATGACGGAGGAGAAGAAGTTACGTCATCTGATGCGCGGGGTCAAGGAGCAACTCTTCGCTGGCCTCATACGGAGCCCTCCGAAGACGGTCGCGGAGTTCTTGTCCGAGGCCGTGACCATGGAAAAGATGCTTCTGCATCGCTCGAACTTGTATGAGCGGCAAGCGAACAGCATGTCTGCTGCTGACGTTTTCACGGCCATAGGAAGCAACGGCGACTCACTGCGAGAACTCATCCGCTCTGTAGTGCGTGAAGAGTTGCAAAAGGCCGCTGTAACACCGCAACCTACAGTAAGCTCCATAGCGAGCATTATCAAGGACGAACTGCACCAGGCGCTTCGTGATACCTTGCCTCCTGCTAACGCTGCGGCAGTACCTCCTGAATACCCTCGTGCGACCTACGCGGAAGCCCTGAAGCGCCCTGCTTCCTCTCCGCCGCTATTCGTTCGTGCTCCTCCTACGGTGTCAGTTCAGTCGGTGCAGCCGATACCGTACTACGACGCTGGGTACACGCCACCGCCCGTTGTTCATGCCGCTCCATTTGCCCATCGTACGGAGCAAGCGGTTCACTACGTCGACGATAGACGCCCGCCCCCTCGGAAGTCGGATGTTTGGCGCACACCCGATTCGCGGCCTCTGTGCTTCCACTGCGGTGAAGCTGACCACTTGTACCGCCAGTGCCCATACCGGCGCCTTGGGATTCGCGGCTTTTCCGCATACTCGCCGCCGCCCCGATACGGCCAACGACCCCGGGACATTCAGGAATACCTGGCCCAGCAGCGCGTGCCACCGCCTGCCCGGCGGCAGTCGCGTTCGCCGTCTCCGAGACGATTTTCACCTCCGCCCCAGCGGTATTCTCCCGAGCGGTCGACCAGTCCCCGCCGGGAAAACTAACTGAAGCGATCTTTGGGGGCGAGGTCGCTGACGGTCGAAGCGCTGAAGACCTCCGACGGACGCAGTTACGGAAAGATACCGATCCGACACCACCTGCAACTGAACGAGACGACCGGCTTTCGCTCGATATACCAGTTACTGTTGACGGTTATGCCGTTAGTGCTTTAGTGGACACCGGCGCAGACTACACGATACTAAGCGGCAAAATAGCAACGCAGCTGAAGAAAGTGATCACGCCCTGGCATAACTCGCAGATTCGGACGGCTGGCGGCCACATCGTTACTCCGCTGGGCGCCTGCACGACTAGAGTTGAGATTCAAGGATCTACATTCGTAGCGAGCTGCCTTGTCTTACGCGAATACTCCCGCGACGTTATCCTTGGGGTTGACTTCCTGCAGGAGTACGGCGCGATTATCAATCTGCAAGAGCGTCGTATCACTTTCTCTGCCGAACGAGCAATCGACGTGCAAGACGGCCGACGGCGCGACGACGTACTTCGTGTGTCTGCTGACAGTGTAACGCTTCCTCCACGTGCCAGTGTCCTCGTCGACGTCACATGCTGTGGCTTACGCGATGGCGAAGCGGTGGCCGAAAGTAACTTGGAACACCTATTGAAACAAGGTGTTTGTGTGGCTCGCAGTGTTATACAGATTCGTGCTGGTCATTCGCAATTGCTTGTTACCAACTTTAGCTACGAGCACCGACACCTGTTCCGCGGCACTTCGTTAGCGTTTGCAGACGCAATAGCAGACGTTAACAACTGTTTCACGTCAGAAGTAGTGGAGACAGCAGACACGTCTCTGGGCCATCTTGACATCAATTCTGAACTGTCCACCGATCGCCAGACAGCACTGCGCAAGCTCTTGCTTGAATTCAGGACCTGCTTCGCACATTATTCCAAGGTACGCCAGACTTCCATCACTAAACACAGGATCATCACGTACGACGACGCACGCCCGATACACCAGCAGCCTTACCGCGTGTCGGCAAGAGAACGCCAAGCCATACGTACGCAAGTCCGAGAGATGCTTGACGATGGCGTCATCGAACCTTCCAACAGCCCGTGGTCATCTCCGGTCGTTCTTGTCAAAAAGAAAGACGGAACGCTACGCTTCTGTGTCGACTACCGCAAGCTCAACAACGTGACTAAAAAGGACGTGTACCCGCTGCCGCGTATCGACGACTCGTTAGATCGACTACGGCGCGCCCAGTACTTTTCTTCTCTCGATTTAAAAAGCGGGTACTGGCAAATCGAGGTAGACGAACGCGACCGCGAGAAAACAGCCTTTGTGACTCCAGATGGGCTCTATGAATTTCGAGTGCTTCCTTTTGGCTTGTGTTCAGCCCCGGCTACTTTCCAGCGAATGATGGACACTGTCCTTACCGGACTGAAGTGGCAGGCCTGTCTTGTGTACCTGGATGATGTGGTCATCTTCTCTGAAACGTTCGAGCAGCATCTTCACCGCCTACGGAGTGTGCTAGAAGCCATCCGATCGGCAGACCTCACACTTAAGCCCGAAAAGTGCCACTTTGGTTACGAAGAGCTCAAGTTCCTCGGTCATGTAGTAAGCGCCAAAGGGGTCCGACCCGATCCAGACAAGCTTGCCGCTGTGGCCGCGTTTCCAGCTCCTGCCGATAAGAAGGCCATCCGGCGCTTCCTGGGTTTGTGCGCCTACTATCGCCGGTTTATTAAAGGCTTTTCGAAGATAGCGGAAGCCCTGACACGCCTTACAAGAGACGATACGCCATTTGTGTGGCATAATGAGCAACAGGCGGCTTTTGCTGAATTACGACAGCGCCTTCAGTCAGCACCCGTTCTTGCACATTTTGACGATGATGCTGATACTCAGGTGCATACCGACGCCAGTAGCATTGGCCTTGGCGCAGTGCTCGTCCAGCTTCAAGATGGAGTGGAAAGAGTTATAGCGTATGCCAGCCGCTCCCTGTCCCGTGCCGATGCGAATTATTCGACTACGGAGAAGGAGTGCCTCGCGGTCGTGTGGGCGATCATCAAGTTTCGCCCCTATCTCTATGGTCGTCCCTTCAAAGTAGTGACGGACCACCATGCCCTCTGTTGGTTGGCAAGCATGCGCGACCCTTCAGGACGACTGGCACGGTGGAGCTTGCGGCTACAGGAATTTGACATCACCATCGTTTATAAGTCTGGCCGTAAGCATGAAGACGCTGACACGCTGTCCCGCGCACCCATTGATCCTGCCAGTCAGGAAACAGAGGATGATGACGGCTTCCTGGGCGCCATTAGTTCGTCGGACTTGAGCAGACGGCAGCGTGACGACGGTGAGATTCGACCGATCATCGATCATTTAGAGGGTCGCGACACAACCATACCACGCCATCTGTCCCGCTCGCTGACGTCCTTCTGTCCTGCGAGATAACGTGCTGTATAAGAAGAATGCTCGTTCGACCAGCCGTGCTTACCTCCTGGTGGTTCCAAGGGACATGCGCGACGACGTCCTCTTCGCTTGCCATGACGAACCGACATCTGGTCATTTAGGCTTTTCACGAACACTCGCTAGAGTAAGCGAAATGTACTATTGGCCCGGGCTTTCGGCAAGCGTCAAACAGTACGTTAAAGGCTGTCGTGAATGCCAGCGCCGCAAGACACCATCCGTTAAACCGGCTGGCTTACTTCAGCCAATTGAAGCACCTCACACGCCTTTCGACCAAGTCGGCATGGACATTCTCGGACCGTTTCCCCTTTCTGCCGACGGCAACAAATGGGTGATCGTCGCGACTGATTATTTAACACGCTATGCTGAGACGCAGGCGATCCCACGAGCCACGGCCTCAGAGGTAGCGCACTTCTTCATGCGCCACATCGTCTTGCGTCACGGTGCTCCCTCCACTGTAATAACTGACAGAGGGACAGCATTCACAGCGCAGCTTATGGACGAGGTTTTTGAATTGAGCAACACCAGGCATCGCAAGACGACCGCGTACCATCCGCAGACCAACGGACTTACCGAGCGACTGAATAAGACGGTCACAGATATGCTCGCAATGTACATAGACGTTCAACACAAAACATGGGATCGGATCTTGCCTTACGTGACCTTCGCGTATAACACCGCCGTGCAAGAGACGACGCGCTTCACGCCCTTTCGCCTTCTCTACGGTCGCGAAGTCCAGACGATGCTGGACGCTATGCTGCCGTGTCAAGACGCTGACCTATTGACAACTGACGCCGAGGAATTTGCAGAGCGTGCTGAGGAAGCCCGGCAGCTCGCGCGGCTGCATATCGGCCAGCAGCAGCAGGCAGACGCACGACGCTACAACATCCGCCACAGGGACGTGTCCTACAACCCCGGGGACCAAGTTTGGGTGTGGACCCCCGTTCGCCGTCGTGGTCTCTGTGAAAAACTGCTGAGCCGGTATTTCGGTCCGTATAAAGTGCTCCGCCGCGTCAGTGACGTAAACTACGAAGTTGTTCCGGACACATCATCGCAGACACGGAGTAGGACACAAAGACAACCGAGCTCAGACATAGTTCATGTTGTGCGCATGAAGCCGTACATTGCACGTCCGTAACTTTTTTTGTTTTCGTTTTTTTTGTTCTCTCATTCCCTTCTTTGTTTCTACTTTTCGTTTATCTTTGGGAGATTGCTTCTTCGTTCATTTACTGTGCCGGCGTGACGGCAACTTTTCTTTTTTGTGTACTTTCGCTTTGCCTGCCTTCTTCGTCGTTGTCTTCTACGCCTATTTTTTTTTAGCATCGAGGCGATGCTTTTGTTCGGAAGGGGGGATATTGCCACCTGTAGGTAGTGGGTCGAGGGCAAGAGTGGGTCGAGCCCAAGAGAAGAAAGAAGACCGCGCCCCCTTCTCTGCTCAAACCAGCCCCGACGGTCGCGTCTTCCGAGAGCCAGCTGCTCTACGGGTTATTAAACCTTCAAGTCCACTTCTAGAGGCTCGTGACAATATATTGTAAGCACTATTAACGTACTTCGTCCTTTTCATTTGTACATAGCCATCATCACCTTCCCTGTTCTTCTACTTCTTCGCGCATGAGCTGGGGCGTTTGCTTTTTGGAATAAAAAGCCCTTGACAGCTCGGTCGGTATCGGTCTTTTAAAGTGGTGGAGGTACGTCAAGACCGCGACGTCCTCTCGCGTTCCCGTCCTCCCTGAAGCCACGTTCCGGTCGCCGCCTGCGCCCGGTTACCCCTACTATGATGGACACTTCCAACCCCGGCTCTTCCGGCGCCTCTAACCCTACCGCACAAACGACTCCGCCTGCGGTTCCCTCTTGGACTGTGACGTGCCCTCAACGTGATCTCCCTGTCTTTGCGGGACGCCACGGTGATGACGTCGACGATTGGATCGACAACTACGACCGCGTGAGTTCTTGCAATAAGTGGACCGATACCCAGAAATTGAGGCACGTCGCATTCTACTTGACCGGTGTTGCACAGACGTGGTATTTCAATCATGAATACGACATCGCGGATTGGTCCACGTTTACCGCCAAGCTGCGGCAAGTCTTCGCTTCCTCGTCTAGCCGTGCAGAAGTCGCCAAGCAGAACGTGCGTGTAAGCACTATTAACGTACTTCGTCCTTTTCATTTGTACATAGCCATCATCACCTTCCCTGTTCTTCTACTTCTTCGCGCATGAGCTGGGGCGTTTGCTTTTTGGAATAAAAAGCGCTTGACAGCTCGGTCGGTCTCGGTCTTATAATATATATATATATATATATATATATATATATATATATATATATATATATATATATACTCTAATGGTCTACCGGTTATCCACCCTACGCTTTACGTGGCCTGCCCAGCTCCATTTTCGCCTCCTAAGGGCCACTGGAATAACGGGTGTCCCACTATGCGCACTGATCCACGCCGTCCTCTTCCTGTCTCTTAACGTTACGCCTAACATTTTTCGTTCCATCAGTCTTTGTGCGGTCCATAACATGTTCTCGAGCTTCTTTGTTAGCTTCCAAGTTTCTGCCCCATATGTTAGCACCGGTAGAATGCAATCATTGTACACCTTTCTTTTCAACGACAGTGGTAAGCTCTCAGTCAGGATTTGGCAATGCCTGCCGTATGCACTCCATCCCAATTTTATTTTTCTGTACATTTCTTTCGCAAGATAAGGGTCCCCTGTGGGTAATTGACCTAGGTAAAGGTACTCCTTTAGAAACTCTAGAGGCTGACTGGTGATCCTGAATTCTTGATTCCCTTGCCAGGCTATTGAACATTATCTTTGTCTTCTGCATAATAATCTTCAACCCCACTCTTACAATTTCTTGGTTAAGGTCCTCAATCATTGTTGTAATTCGTCCCCGTTGTTGCTCAATAGGACAATATCATCTGCAAACCGAAGGTTGCGGAGATATTCACGGTTGATCCTCACTCCTAAGCTTTTCCAGTCTAAGAGTTTGAATACTTCTTGTAAGCATGCAGTGATTAGCGTCGGAGAGATTGTGGACCATTAGA
Organism: Dermacentor silvarum; assembly: GCF_013339745.2. Classification (NCBI taxonomy): domain Eukaryota; kingdom Metazoa; phylum Arthropoda; class Arachnida; order Ixodida; family Ixodidae; genus Dermacentor; species Dermacentor silvarum. The sequence goes on along the minus strand of NC_051164.1, from coordinate 36,095,630 downwards.
GTTACAGAATGAATACCAAGAGAAGGGAAGCGCAGTCGAGGACGACAGAATTCTGGGTGGGGTGATGAAGCTAGGAAATTTGCAGGTGCAAACTGGAATGAGCTATAGGGCACGAGAGGGATAATTGGCGATCTCAGGGAGAGGCCTTCGTCCTGTAATGGGCATAAATATAGGCTATAGTGATATATATATATATATATATATATATATATATATATATATCATAAAAAGCCAACAAACAAGTTTTGATATTAATAAATATCGGGCCCCTCGGTGCCCTTTCCTCTCTCTCTCGCTATATATATATATATATATAGCTACGGACTAGCAGTTACGATGATTAGAGGCTAGCGTGGGTTGTTGCTTTTTGCCCAAGCGCTGCGTTTTAGCTTGTAAATATGCTTGTAGGTAGCTTGTCTGCGTTTTTCTACGTAACATATTTGGTGGAGGTGAACGTTTCCAGTCCTCAGCACCGATCTGCGCAGTGGATGTTACGGCAAGCCTACCATCATGGCTACCGGAGACGACAGCTCGACTCCATGGGCTGCGACACCTACTGCCACTCCGACGGCTTACATCGCACTTTCTAATTGATCCTAGCGTATTTTCGGGGAAAGATGGGGAAGACGTCGAAGATTGGATCAGCCTGTACGAGCGCGTCAGTACCAATAACCGGTGGGACAATGCTTTTATGCTCGCCAACATAATATTTCGCCACGGAGGTACACCTCGAGTGATGTTTAGGACATGAACATGAGGTCACCAGTTGGGGTACGCTTAAACAAAAGCTGCGAGACTTGTTCGGCATAACTGAACAAGTTATGCCGAACAAGTTATGCCAAACATGGACGAAGAACCAACTAGCCCAACAATTAACTATTCTTGTTCGGCAACCCTTGGCATCACCAACTTTCCTCAAAGGCGTTATCCAGCCGCGCGTAGACGTTAACAGAGCCTTACGTCATGTACATTCAAGGCCTCTTGTCTCTGTGCCGCAAAGTAGACGCCCAAATGACTGAGCAAGACGAGGTTTCTCACATTCCCAAAGGCATCGCAGATGATGCCTTCCCCTTGCTTGTCTTCAACAACGTGGCGACGGTGGACGCAGCAATCAAATAGTGCCGTCGCTCGGAACTCGCAAAAGGCCTATGAATCGACACAGTTTTCCCATCTGTCTAGCACCGTGATGACATCTTCATGTGTCGACGCTCCCCGTACCAACAACACTGGAGATGTTACCCATATCATCCGGCGAGAGACTGAGGCCACTTATCTGGCTGCCTTTGAATCCAGCTCTTCCAGCACACCTGCAGTCAACTGATTCTGGCAGTTGTACGCCAAGAGTTCGCCAACGTGGGTCGTCACTCTCCTGCTCGGCCCATCGCGCTGACGCCGGTCCGGATTCTTTTCCCGTCTTACATCTTTTTATCCACCACCTTTCCCTAACCCGTCGTAATGGCGTACTGCTGAAGACAAGCCCGTTTGTTTTCGCTGTCGTCGAATCGGGCCCATTTCTCGCCCCTGTCGCCATCACTGGAGTTCCCCGGCCCAGAACACCTATACTGACCACTTTCGCCCAACTGGCCCTTCTTGCCCCTATGCCGCACGATCCAATAATGCCGCCACTGACTCTCCTGCACCAAACTGCCCCAATTCACGGTCGCCTTCGCCCCAACACCGACAATATCGCTCGCCCCAACTCCGTCGCTCATATTCCCCGAATGCCTACGGCACTACACTCGACTCTCATTGACTCCATTCTTGCGATACCGGGAGATTTTGCTGAATTATCTAGAAAGTCGAAATAACAAAGGGTGGCAAAATCAATGCATTCAAATCTTTTTCATTGCTTGAAGTAGTATGTAATTTGTTTCTTGTCCTTGAAGCCGCGGCTCAACCAGCACACGATAAAGAGTGCCGACAGATTCAAACGCCGCCTCAATGTGACACGATACGCAACGAGGGGGAACAGATGGAACAGGAGTGCCGGCCATGAAACGATAAATATAAGTACTGTAATGATGTTTAATTAAGGATAGGAAGCAGCAGATAAACAGCTTCCTTGCAGCAGCAAACAGCCCGAGCTCTCTCGCAAATCACCGCATGGGTCGTCGTCGTCATCTCCGAGGTGCTATCCATGCAAAACACGCGGCGCGTCTGCTTCATTACAGTACAAATAAAACAATTGCGCGCCTATAGGGAAGTATCATCGCCACCAAAATTTCTTGTACTTGAAGCCTGTAGTACCCAATGGGCGCATGAAACGGTGCTTGCAGTGGTCGAATGAAGCGAAGCTGCCTGTTTCATCATATGAACTTAGTGAAGTGTTCTTTTGTAGCAATGTATGATTTCTATCCAAAACTTACCAGTGCGTTTGAATTAAGGAAGGTCAAATTACCGGAAGTTGACCTTATGTATACCGCATATGCGCTTTTCTGCCACCATCAGGGGAAAGTAAAGGGGTAGGGTTTGGAGGGCACAAAGTTCTAGAAAAAGCATAGCGGTCTGTGCGAACTTCTGTGAACCAACACATCCCTGAAATACCGGACGCCTAACTAAGGCTGCTTGTACCTCCCTTATACAGTATACGGTTGGGTGCCTGGTGGTGGGAATCGAACCACGGATCTCAAACTGCCAAGCCCTATCTTCTTCCACTTCCTCCCAAGTTCTGAAAACGGCGCTTTCATAATTTCTAAGTTGCCGACTCCTTCAGTGCAGCGAGTCTTGATTAGTACATTGGGCGATATGCAAAGTTTCTGAGGCCGCAAATATTAAAACGCTTGTCGGTCTTGCTTCTTCAGTGCAAAATCATACGCTATAGGCTAGTGAACATGAACCCACTATCTGAAAATAAACTGTTAAGTGCTGTTTTCTAAGACGTATTCTTAATTACTTCAATGTTCGAAAAGGCACCCAATCGAAAACTATAATGTTGCGCATGCTTCTGGTAACCATATTTTAATATGATCAATAATCATAGGATATCCAGAACGCTGAGACGCTTATATTAGACCATATAATTAAATATGAATATGATATTAGGCATGTGGATAGTTTATTATTAGGCATATAAAGTTCGAAGTTTCTTATTGCGTAGAAGAACGTGGCCGTGTAGAACTCTTTTTTTTTTCATGTTGAGGCGCCAGGCTTGTTAATGTTTAGAACAGTTCCTAACGCCATCGACAATGAACCACGTCCGACACTACAAGACACTTCCACAAATGCGGACGTCTTCAGTACTGCCAAACGAAAAAACAAACACAAAGAAATGTTAAATGGCAGGGCGAGCACTTCTCGCCAGGGTGGTGAACGACGTGACTTAGGCTTGTCCGGTTCGGAATTACATTCTCTATGCCGTATCTATAATGAACTGGAATTGAATAAATACTGATGTGAGTGCCACCACCGTTTTGCAGCGAAATTTATTGCGGCATTTAAAGCTCCGTATTGCATTCATATGTAAAATTTAGTGCAACGAACTATCCCAAGTAAAAAAAAAAAAACTTGGTATACTGCACGACACCCTTTTTCTTGAGTTACCTCCGCGAAACGAAATATCTGCTTTTTATTAACATTTATATTATCAAGCAAGACTGACTATGAAAGCAAGCTGGGGGACCTCCTTCGAGACCGTAAGTAGCTGGTACGCTGTCTTAAATTGAGATTTTACATTCTGAAATAAATGCTACTCGAAAAAACATCTAGCGGGCATTTCCTGCTTTGTCCTCCTGAAAAGAAGTACATCCTTTGATAAAACAGTCCACCGCAACGTCAGGATGCGGGTTTTTAAGAATGAAAAATGAAATTTGAAGGCAGTTTTCATTCAAGCAGTGCGTGAGAGGTTATTTTAACTCAAACACAACATCGTGTTTAAAGGCATGTACCATTTCCCTGTGCACCAACTGCACCACCAGGAAGAATCCAAAAATGATGTGAGGTTCATATTTAAAAAAATCTACATCCAACTGTCCCAGAGGGAATACTATAGTCAAATCAAATACAGCCACGGGAAGTGCGCAGAAATTAGTTGAAGTTACGGATCCTTCGTATGCTTATTAATAATAAACTAGCAATTGAACCCTCCCTATTTCTGTCACCCCTAACGGGTTGACCCGACATACCCGACACAACCGCGATAATGCGCTAACACCTATTTTGCCCGAATAGAAATACGCAAGTTTTCCTTTTTTCCCACACACAATACGAGATTGCAATTCCTTACCGCTAATATTCTCCTAAACTTACTGTTCTTTGTTTATTCGCATGCCTTGAACTATATGTTCAATTATGATGTCTACCCCGTCTCGACCTTGAGTCCGCAGTATGTCCGCCGTAAACCGTGTTCCGAAACGGTCGAACGACGCCGTCATCGAATATGAAATGAATTGTGATGACGATAGGGATGTGCTGGAGTCCAGTTTGGCTCTGTTGAACAGAGCTTCCTCTGTCACTTTTGCTTAAAATCAGGGATAGCTTTGTGCTCGTCGTGACACTTGCTTATACCGCGTTCCACTACGCAAACAGTTTCATTGCCAAGTAGAACAGCGTAAAGAAATAAAGCGACGGCATACCCTCGCGAACTTTCGAAGCACCCGGTGTTCTCGCCTGACTGAGCTTCTTAGCATCTTGAGAATGTGTGTAACACAGAAAGCGTTTTCGGAAGATTGGGCGCCTAATGAAGCGAGTCCAGCTCGTATACGACTTCCAGCTCACTGATGTAGGCATTTATTGACGCAACACTGATGTCCGGACCGCCATCGTGCGCTGTTGTAGCAATTTGGCGAAGTGTACCGCCTCATTGCCCAAAGCATTGTCTTTTTCTGAGCTAAAAATACTAAAGTCTGTAAGCAACAAAGTAAATGACGACGTATGACGCATATCATCGTCAAGAACCACCTTATAAATTTACAGTTCACTAGGCTTAGCAGTTGCGGATTGTCCAGAATAAGATAATTACTAAAAGAACCACATTTATGCTTGCTCCCAGGGCGGGCATAGATAGGTCAGCATAACACTAGATATGCTACTAAGACACGCGTGGACGCTTGCTTGGTTCATTCTCTTGCGTAAAAGGCATGATTCAGTAATAAAATGAGTAGACACGTAAAGAATGCGCTGGTGCCGTCTTTCGGGCTTACACGAGCTTTTTGGCGTATACGAAAAGTCGTTTAGGCTGCACTGTGTGGAAAGAACACAGGCGTAGTCCTTCCCTTTGATAACGCTTTCTTCGATACTCGATCTGAAAGGAGCCTAAATTATGAGCTATTCGCCATCATCAGTATGCGCTTTGCCGTTGATTATTATTACCTTTGTGCTACTGCGAACGCTACTGAGAACGGCCAATGTGAGGAAAAAATGTATGCGCTGTTTGGGCAAACGTCATTGAAGTGCACTTCCACTTTGATTTTTTTATACAAGTTATTTTTTGGATTCACCGCGTTACTGCGGTAAGAAAGTCAGTGAGCGGAAATACTCGGGGAATATTTTGCGTCAGAACTCTGCATGCTGAGCTCCACCGCAAAATGGCCAAGTTGAGTTACCGTAGCCATGCATAGTCTACAATTCGTACTGATGAAGGCAAGGAGCCGCGTTCACCATAGATTCTGCCTAAATTAAGATTACCGCGAAAGGTTCCCTTACCAAATGTATGAATTGCTGAGAATTCTTAATATAGGCTGTTAGGCAACTCAAGGCTACGCAATTTCAGACCCCGTATAAAGTAGTCGAGATGTACTGCAAGTTTCCTCACTTGAAGCCCAAGTAAACTCTGCTCGCCCTCTGCGAGAAAAATTGTACTACGAAGCTCAAGATTAAAAAGACAAAGCTGAATATTACAACGTGCGCTGCTAGCTAACAATTTGCAATTGCAGTAAGGAGCGGCGTACGTGCAAGGCACTCTGCATGTCAAAGTAAGCAAAACTGTTTTTCTTTGGCACGTAAAACCCCAGAATGAAGAAGAAGAAGCAAAACTGTTTCACTCCAGACTCGCGGCCCGGCGCATCAGCAAGTTGATCCGTTCCTTCATCTCGGCAGTCTGGCTAACAAGCAGGCGAGTTGAGATTGGCTTGTTTGCGACACGTGCGTTCACGCTAAAACAAATAGATGGATATAAAAGTACCAATGGCGAAGTCCAATTTTCTAAATGCCTAGAGTGGGCCTCGCCCAATTAGAGTGTGCCGAGCGGTGTCTGGAACGGCTGTGTAGATTGGACTTCGCCAGAGAAGCGATCATGAAGCCGCCTAGAAACCTTGTGCAGATGAAAGCAACAACCTTGTTCTGGAGTGCCGATCCCTTGAATTGATACGGCGCTTCATGCGATCACTCAGTGGATTACATAGTGGCAGAATTTGGTGTCTCTGTCAGTGTTCGAGTCAGTAGATATTATTGCTTGTTCTTGAGATGCTTTGATCTGTAAAAGAAATACGGTGCCTTGTACATTAAAGGTCTCTTGCGTTTGCTGACCTTGTAAGAAAGCACAATGAAGACAGCAGATGGCTGATAATGTCTGGTGAAGTTCGCAAAGAAAGCAAATTGCACTCATTTTCATGGTCCTCTCAATAAAAAATATTTCGGTGAATAATAATGCCCGAATGATTTCTCGCCTCTCAAGATACCAGAATGGTATACGCGAAATCGTGATTTTATCGTGCTACGTAAATGATGATATGGCACGTAAGATCTATCAGATCTGTAGTCATGTTCTTCAGTGGAGAGCAGCTTTGTGTAGTCAATCAGCTGAACTGCAGCTTAACTGATTGAATACTTACACAACTCCGTAGGCATACTCTGAGTGCATTTCTTATATGGGTATTTAGAGGGTGTTACAATTCACGTATGAAGAAAGCCACCTGGAATAGGACATCTATAGCTTTTCCAAACAACGCAGCCTCACACTAATCCGGTTCTCTTGTTTCTCGTAAATGTTCTTGAACCTTGTAAGAAAGAAGACGCTTTTCTTCTTCTTGCTCAAGCCGCTTTTGTATGACGGTTTGCGGCGAGTTCAAGGCGTGAAACCACATTTCTATCAAATGTTTCTTGAGATTCTGGAATAGCAGTAGGTCGATCGCCAGTTTAGGGTGAGTAGTCAAGCCCTTCGAAATCACACTTCCAAATGGCAGCCGGGACAACACGAGTAATGTGAAACCGCAAGCGGTAGTCAAGTGCTGTTGTTATTAGCGATAATCAATCAAAGGGACCCCTTTTTGTGTCCCAGAAAATTGTCGCAATCACTTTTCTCCCCCAGCGTTCGTTCTTGTATTTTTGAGGAGGGCATAGGGGGGAGCTCGAATGCCACCCTGCATAGAGCGTTGTTTGTTGCGGTGTGCCGTTGGTAAAGCTGGGTTTCATCCTCAGTCGTAGAGTGGGCGAGTAATTCTTCTGGGTCGCTTTCATAGGCGCTCAAAAGCTACCGCGGCGAATGCAAGTGAAGTTGGCGACCCCGCGCAGACAGGCTGCGTAGCACCTGTTCTGCCGAGGTCGTTGACATACACAAAACGTCTTGAATGACTGTGCACGCCCTACCGCGGAAAATGTACGGATACGTGGTAATTTCGGAAACCCTAATTCGACGACTCTTGATGAAGGCTAGGGGTGGATGTTCCAAATTGATCGATGTGGTGTGTCGTCCTGCCCTTGGTTGTCATCGACATCCAAACGGCCTCGTGTAAGCTCGCTGAACTAATGGTTTAGTCTGTAGCATCAGAAGTACACCCTGAAGCAATACGAAAGAGAACGTAAGGATTGATTTCGAGATGCGGCGGTGGTTGTACATACATCTCGCATAAATATCATCATCATCAGCCTATATTTATGTCCACTGCAGGACGAAGGCCTCTCCCTGCGATCTCCAAGTACTCCTGTCTTGCGCTAGCGTATTCCAACTTGCGCCTGCGAATTTCCTAACTTTCCGCATAAATATAATGAGACTAAATTTGAGAAGGAAATGTACTAATGACATTTTTAATGACATTTTTAAATGTATACGTCAAGAGTAAACGTTGCTTACGATGGAAATCAGTTTTCCGTCTCATATTGATCAGCACTCTAAATTTGTTGCTGATTCACCAAACAACTGTAAGTTTCGCTTAGAACTGATTTCTTTGCAGAAATCCCTTCATCCCGCTCAAGTTCTCAAACTCGAAATCGTGGGAGGAAGCTTGCTTAAATACTTGATGAAGAGCAACGGCGAGACCGCAAACCTTGGTAGCATGTTTGTGTGGATGTATAGGTTGACAGAAGGAATTCGTAAATCAATGCCAGAGTTTTGGTTTTATGCAAGTTACAGAACTCCTTGATCGTCCTTAGCACAATCTTGTAGTGTTACGCTTCGCAATACTATGCACTTTAAATCGCTGGGGCACTTTTTTATATTGCGCACAAGCGTCCTTATGGCACAAAAAATGCCGGTAAAATTTACACTAGGGACGGCCAATGATAAATTACGTCAGCATCAGTGGCGTAGCCAGAAATGTTTTTCTAACTCCAATGAATCTAGCAAACTGCAATGAATCACCTCTTATCTTAGCTTGCATTACTTTTTCGAGCTAACTCTCTTTCTCCTTTCCAATCTGAATCAGAATAAAGGCTACATCATCTTGCCCTCTGTACCACATCGCTTTCTTCCTGTATGAGAACGTTGCATTTATCAATTTTGTTTCTTCACTCACCATTTGCGAGTATTGTAAATCGACGCCTAATGCAAAGTGCAAGATTCTCAAGCTATTGCTGTTGCTTTTCAGATTCAAATGTAACAAAGTACACGGAGCATCGCACTAGCTCAGAATGCGCGGCTTAGTAGACAAGAAGTGTTTAGAATATATCTTCTCTAACATAGGATGTCAGGAGAATGGTTGGGTAACTTCTGGTATTCATTTATTATCATACTTCTTACACAATTTACTTGCATCCACCAACAAATTGGCAACCACAAACCAATATTTCTTGATTTGGCGGCGCTTTGATAGACACTATAATTTTGCGGATGTGGCCGGTCGCTCTTTAGCTAAGTGCACAATAGGCAGACTCGTTTTGCTAGCGAGAGGACTTTAATTTTCATTGCCACCAAAATCTGAGCACAATCCTGAAATATCGCACTACTGGTGAAATGCAGAAAATGATGAAAGGTTTGCATGCGAACGGCAGAGGAGATAATAGGACGAAGCAGCGGGCACAGAAGCATGACACCAGGAGTTAGAATGAAGGAATCTATGAGCTCGTGTGATGTTCTTCGTGTTTCTATTTTTGCAATCTTTTTAACGTGGAGGATGAGCCTCGGCGCTAATGAAGACATATATAGAAAACTGCAAAAGTGCATCCCTATCAGGACGTGCGCGAGGGTAGTTATTCAAAAAAAAATTGAGCAATTAGCGAAGGGCTCGGCCCAGATCATTTCTTCTGCGGTTTTTCGCGTTGTTGAAGCGGGAGTGATAGGAAACAGCCTACTTGCTGTTTCTACATAGCCGCAATAAAAGTGACATAGGAATATTAGTAAATGAAATGAAGCATTAAGAAAACTGATTGACCTAGCTCAGTACTAATAACTCTCGCTGTTTTTATGTGCTTTTTTCTATTGATGGGTCAGAAATTAAAAAGAAAGGTCGAGTGCGCTCTGCTAGGGTGCAGTATAAATTCGTTATGGCACAGTTGGTTGCTATCCCTCGAAACGTTTATGATTACGAAACGTTACATAACATATCCTGCTCATCGAAATGTCAGATTTAAAAAAAATGCACGATATTGCAAATGTATTTAAGAAAGGTGTTCATGCTCATTTTTACTAAAATCACGTAGTTCTATTCAAATGAAACCATAAGCCTTAGCTATCCCTCAGTGTCCTGGATTGGCTAGCGCTAGTGACGTGTCACGGACTTTATCTCTGTGACTTTTTTTTTTCAAAGCGACCGCTGCAGGCGTACAGTTACAGATCTGGTATTTCATTGTATAATTGTGGTGGTGGTGGTTGTGGAGGTGACCATGTTGCGGCGAGCGCGCTTACCTTCCCAGCATTAGCTGGCAATTGCTCCGCCTGAGCGCCTCCTTTCGATGCGTAAATGTTTGTCACCATGAACGGATTAGGGAAGTATTTCAAAGAAGTGCGAGCAGAATGCACGCCAGTACCTTGCCCATTGTCCACTGGTTCTTCTGGAAAACTAACTGCTCAGCAAATGAGGGGAAAAACCCGGTTCTACTCAGGCTGTCCAGGAGCCTATTTTATTTACAACAGAAGGATATGCAGGAATCCATAAAGTGCTTTATGTGGCCTACTCAGTTTATGGTCAGTAGCACGGACGACCATAAACACCTATGAAGGAGTGTATGCGGATTATATTGCCCTTTGTTATGAGGCTGTCTTCCTTCTCTTTCTAGCACACCTGGTGCACTGGTTTCCAATGTCAACGAAAGTGGCGACTAATTGCGTCTTCAGAGATTCGGTGATTTACAACTGCCTTGCAAGCGCTTCATTGGCAAGAGGACTTGCTATTTCTTTGTCAGTGACGCCAACATGCTCAATCATCCGATTGAAGCATTGTCTTTATTCATTTGTTTTGGTGATGTATTTAAAAACCCGAATATTTGCTGAATAGTTGACTTTTAAGGAAGGGGGGGGGGGGGAAAGAAAAAATTGGCCGCCGTCCCACCCTGCGAACGTGAATGTCCAGCGAAGCTCTATCAAACACCAGACATGGTCGAGCGTTGTATTCACGCTTTTCTTCTGGTGTCTTTTATTTGCCTGGTCTACCCATGGCAGTCTTAGAATGAACTGAATGAGCTGCTAACGGGTCTCCCTTTTATATAGGAAAGCGTGGTATGTATTATTCAATCAGAATATATATATATATATATATATATATATATATATATGCTGTATGCCTGATTGCAAAGCAAGATATGCAGTATGCCTTGAATTGTTAACCTGGAGTTTTGTGTACGCCGTGAAATTTACCGACCACGAGAGGTATACAGCTTGGCTGTAAAAGACGCCGACGGCAACTATGGCTGACCCTGTTACTGAGGTACTGATACAACAACAACAACGCACGCATATTACTGAGTCAGCTCAGCTATGTGTTTATGAACAACGTGGTTATTTTCTTAATCTTGTGGAGTACTAAGCATCGCGAGCTAGATTTATTACTGTCCTAAGCAGCCGGAACGGGCAAGGAAGTTCGCATTCGTTTACTTGATATTATGAGGGTATTCGTGTGCAGACGCTATAAACTTCGAGACCGCAAAATCGTGATGGCGCAAAAGGCCAAGCCTGTTTTCACTTCCGTACAGGTGGCAAAATCAAACTTACCGGTGGACTAAGGTAAAACACTTCAGAATTTGTAAGGCTTTGGGTGATTCCAAAGAAAGTGCGCTGTTGAGTCTCCGTAGAAAACTAGTGAAAATGTGTCGGCGTTGTTCACTGCAATCTGAGCAAAAATGGGAATGAGCTACAAGGCTCAAGTATGGCCAAATCACAATCGTCCTTCCACTCCCCATTTTCGAAATTTGGATACACGATTTCGCCAACGTGCAGTGTTTTCTTAATATCTGACAATTTATTTTCCAAAGAGCTTGCAAATCATTAGTCCTTTCTCAGAACAAAAGCCTCAGTAAAATTGAGCATCGAATAGACACAGCGCCCAAGCCCAAAAGACGCTGTTTCCTACATATAAACGAAAGGAAAGTAAGATATTGCGCCGCGCGTCTCAATCACCCTTTTTTTTGGGGCAGGCTAACAGTAAGCTGGAGCATAGTTTGCCCCTAAACTTTCTGCATTGTCTACACGAGTTTCCATAGCAAGTAAGAGCCTGCGGCTAAGAGGAACGCTAAAAAGTAAGAGATGCTTTCTCTTGAGAAGGGGCGCAGAACACCATTGTCGTCTCCAGATGATCTGCAGTGAAGTCTTCTAGAGTAAGCCTATCCAAATGACCTGTCACTGCACAAGGCGAGATGTAGTCAGGTGTAATAGGCCCCTCGGGCAACTGACTGAAACATTTGCTCTTCCATGCATGCAAATAACAGAAGAGCAGAACAAAAAAGCAAGTGCCACGTTTTTTCACACGGACAGCTTTTTTTTTTTTTTTGAAGTACGTGATAGCTCTATTGCCTCGGGGTGTTTTTCGTGCAAATTAGCATCGCACCCCTTTTTGTCGAGGCCGTTTTTGTGAATCGCAACAAGGTCTGTCAGTCGTATTTTTGATTCCTGCCTTACGCAAAAGTGTCAACATCATGCAAAAAAAAAGTCAAAGCAAGCATACTTTGTGTTCATACGAAATTGATGTTCGTAATTGCAACCT